>NW_026292259.1:0-108465 GCF_023091745.1 Budorcas taxicolor | reverse complement strand
AGGAGCCCTGCACTTGCCATTCCCTTCCCTATGACAGAGCTCTCACGGCTGGAGGGCTTGGCAGCGTGCACCCCACCGGCCCCTAAGCCCTCCGCAAGGACGCCTGGGGACTAGGTGCAAAGGCAAGGCAGGAGTGGAGCTGAGGCCAGGAAGGCGCCAGGAGCGTCTGCCTGTCTGGCGCAGCCTGCTCCTTCCCGGGCAGGAAGCCTAGCAGCGAGGCAAGTCTGGGCAAGGCTCGCCCAGGGCAGAGCAGCCTCACGCCAGCCACTCTGCCAGATCGGGCCTCTGAGCAGAGCTGGAGCTCTGCCGTACTGGAGGCTCACTGGGCTCCGCCCAAGAGTGAGTGCAGACGCACGCAGCTGGGCTGCCTCCTCTTCTCCCGAGGAGGCTCGCTTCCCGCATGCTGTGCACTAGGCTTCCAGGCGGGGGCGCCCCGCGCCCCCTACAGGTCTTGGCTCAGGGGCTGCTTCCCTGGAGCTGGGGCTGCCGGCGGGAGCCCAGACACGCAGGGGCAGGCCCCACCACCTGCACACGTCTCTGCTGGGGAGCAGAGCGCTAGGGACATGACGTCTGTCAGGCACCTTCTGGGCGCCCACGGAGTCAGCCTCCGGGAGTGTGGGGCTGCAGACCACAGCCAGGGGACCTGGGAGCCTTGTGCTCTCCGTGCGGCGCTGAGTCTGGGCGGCCAAGCAACCGCTGGTGGAGCCCTGCACTTGCCCTCCCCTCCCCTCTACGAGAGGCCTCACTGCTGGAGGGCTTGGCAGTGTGCAAGCCACCGGCTCCTAAGCCTTCCCCAAGGACGCCCGGGGCCTAGATGCAAAGGCAAGGCAGGAGTGGAGCTGAGGCCAGGAAGGCGCCAGGGGGCCTCTCCCAGCATCGCACAGCCTGCTCCTTCCCGGGCAGCAAGCCTAGCAGCGAGGCAAGCCTGGGCAAGTCTCGCCCAGGGCAGAGCAGCCTCGCGCAAGGCACTTGACTGGATCCGGCCTCTGAGCAGAGCTGGAGCTCTGCCGTCCTGGAGGCACACTCGGCTCGGCCCAAGCAGGGCTTGCAGCTGCACGCGGCTTGGCTCCCTCGACTCTTCCCAAGGAGGCTCGCTTCCAAGCGGACCGTGCACTTGGCTTCCAGGCAGGGACGCCCCGCGCCTCCTGCAGGTCTTGGCACAGGGGCTGCTTCCCCTGAGCGGAGGCTGTGGGCGGCAGCCCAGACACGCAGGGGCAGGCCCCAACCACCTGCCCACGTCTCTGCTGGTGGGGAGAGCACTAGGGAAATGACGTCTGTCAGGCACCTTCTGGGCGCTCACGGAGTCAGCCTCCGGGTGTGTGGGGCTGCAGACCACAGCCGGGGCCCTGGGGAAGCCTGGTGCTCTCCGTGCTGTGCTGAGTCTGGGCGGCCAAGCGACCGCTGGAGGAGCCCTGCACTTGCCATTCCCTTCCCTATGACAGAGCTCTCACGGCTGGAGGGCTTGGCAGCGTGCACCACACCGGCCCCTAAGCCCTCCGCAAGGACGCCTGGGGACTAGGTGCAAAGGCAAGGCAGGAGTGGAGCTGAGGCCAGGAAGGCGCCAGGAGCGTCTGCCTGTCTGGCGCAGCCTGCTCCTTCCCGGGCAGGAAGCCTAGCAGCGAGGCAAGTCTGGGCAAGGCTCGCCCAGGGCAGAGCAGCCTCACGCCAGCCACTCTGCCAGATCGGGCCTCTGAGCAGAGCTGGAGCTCTGCCGTACTGGAGGCTCACTGGGCTCCGCCCAAGGAGTGAGTGCAGACGCACGCAGCTGGGCTGCCTCCTCTTCTCCCGAGGAGGCTCGCTTCCCGCATGCTGTGCACTAGGCTTCCAGGCGGGGGCGCCCCGCGCCCCCTACAGGTCTTGGCTCAGGGGCTGCTTCCCTGGAGCTGGGGCTGCCGGCGGGAGCCCAGACACGCAGGGGCAGGCCCCACCACCTGCACACGTCTCTGCTGGGGAGCAGAGCGCTAGGGACATGACGTCTGTCAGGCACCTTCTGGGCGCCCACGGAGTCAGCCTCCGGGAGTGTGGGGCTGCAGACCACAGCCAGGGGACCTGGAGCCTTGTGCTCTCCGTGCGGCGCTGAGTCTGGGCGGCCAAGCAACCGCTGGTGGAGCCCTGCACTTGCCCTCCCCTCCCCTCTACGAGAGGCCTCACTGCTGGAGGGCTTGGCAGTGTGCAAGCCACCGGCTCCTAAGCCTTCCCCAAGGACGCCCGGGGCCTAGATGCAAAGGCAAGGCAGGAGTGGAGCTGAGGCCAGGAAGGCGCCAGGGGCCTCTCCCAGCATCGCACAGCCTGCTCCTTCCCGGGCAGCAAGCCTAGCAGCGAGGCAAGCCTGGGCAAGTCTCGCCCAGGGCAGAGCAGCCTCGCGCAAGGCACTTGACTGGATCCGGCCTCTGAGCAGAGCTGGAGCTCTGCCGTCCTGGAGGCACACTCGGCTCGGCCCAAGCAGGGCTTGCAGCTGCACGCGGCTTGGCTCCCTCGACTCTTCCCAAGGAGGCTCGCTTCCAAGCGGACCGTGCACTTGGCTTCCAGGCAGGGACGCCCCGCGCCTCCTGCAGGTCTTGGCACAGGGGCTGCTTCCCCTGAGCGGAGGCTGTGGGCGGCAGCCCAGACACGCAGGGGCAGGCCCCAACCACCTGCCCACGTCTCTGCTGGTGGGGAGAGCACTAGGGAAATGACGTCTGTCAGGCACCTTCTGGGCGCTCACGGAGTCAGCCTCCGGGTGTGTGGGGCTGCAGACCACAGCCGGGGGCCCTGGGGAAGCCTGGTGCTCTCCGTGCTGTGCTGAGTCTGGGCGGCCAAGCGACCGCTGGAGGAGCCCTGCACTTGCCATTCCCTTCCCTATGACAGAGCTCTCACGGCTGGAGGGCTTGGCAGCGTGCACCCCACCGGCCCCTAAGCCCTCCGCAAGGACGCCTGGGGACTAGGTGCAAAGGCAAGGCAGGAGTGGAGCTGAGGCCAGGAAGGCGCCAGGAGCGTCTGCCTGTCTGGCGCAGCCTGCTCCTTCCCGGGCAGGAAGCCTAGCAGCGAGGCAAGTCTGGGCAAGGCTCGCCCAGGGCAGAGCAGCCTCACGCCAGCCACTCTGCCAGATCGGGCCTCTGAGCAGAGCTGGAGCTCTGCCGTACTGGAGGCTCACTGGGCTCCGCCCAAGGAGTGAGTGCAGACGCACGCAGCTGGGCTGCCTCCTCTTCTCCCGAGGAGGCTCGCTTCCCGCATGCTGTGCACTAGGCTTCCAGGCGGGGGCGCCACGCGCCCCCTACAGGTCTTGGCTCAGGGGCTGCTTCCCTGGAGCTGGGGCTGCCGGCGGGAGCCCAGACACGCAGGGGCAGGCCCCACCACCTGCACACGTCTCTGCTGGGGAGCAGAGCGCTAGGGACATGACGTCTGTCAGGCACCTTCTGGGCGCCCACGGAGTCAGCCTCCGGGAGTGTGGGGCTGCAGACCACAGCCAGGGGACCTGGGAGCCTTGTGCTCTCCGTGCGGCGCTGAGTCTGGGCGGCCAAGCAACCGCTGGTGGAGCCCTGCACTTGCCCTCCCCTCCCCTCTACGAGAGGCCTCACTGCTGGAGGGCTTGGCAGTGTGCAAGCCACCGGCTCCTAAGCCTTCCCCAAGGACGCCCGGGGCCTAGATGCAAAGGCAAGGCAGGAGTTGGAGCTGAGGCCAGGAAGGCGCCAGGGGCCTCTCCCAGCATCGCACAGCCTGCTCCTTCCCGGGCAGCAAGCCTAGCAGCGAGGCAAGCCTGGGCAAGTCTCGCCCAGAGCAGAGCAGCCTCGCGCAAGGCACTTGACTGGATCCGGCCTCTGAGCAGAGCTGGAGCTCTGCCGTCCTGGAGGCACACTCGGCTCGGCCACAAGCAGGGCTTGCAGCTGCACGCGGCTTGGCTCCCTCGACTCTTCCCAAGGAGGCTCGCTTCCAAGCGGACCGTGCACTTGGCTTCCAGGCAGGGACGCCCCGCGCCTCCTGCAGGTCTTGGCACAGGGGCTGCTTCCCCTGAGCGGAGGCTGTGGGCGGCAGCCCAGACACGCAGGGGCAGGCCCCAACCACCTGCCCACGTCTCTGCTGGTGGGGAGAGCACTAGGAAATGACGTCTGTCAGGCACCTTCTGGGCGCTCACGGAGTCAGCCTCCGGGTGTGTGGGGCTGCAGACCACAGCCGGGGGCCCTGGGGAAGCCTGGTGCTCTCCGTGCTGTGCTGAGTCTGGGCGGCCAAGCGACCGCTGGAGGAGCCCTGCACTTGCCATTCCCTTCCCTATGACAGAGCTCTCACGGCTGGAGGGCTTGGCAGTCCTGTTGCACCCCACCGGCCCCTAAGCCCTCGCAAGGACGCCTGGGGACTAGGTGCAAAGGCAAGGCAGGAGTGGGAGCTGAGGCCAGGAAGGCGCCAGGGGCCTCTCCCAGCATCGCACAGCCTGCTCCTTCCCGGGCAGCAAGCCTAGCAGCGAGGCAAGCCTGGGCAAGTCTCGCCCAGGGCAGAGCAGCCTCGCGCAAGGCACTTGACTGGATCCGGCCTCTGAGCAGAGCTGGAGCTCTGCCGTCCTGGAGGCACACTCGGCTCGGCCCAAGCAGGGCTTGCAGCTGCACGCGGCTTGGCTCCCTCGACTCTTCCCAAGGAGGCTCGCTTCCAAGCGGACCGTGCACTTGGCTTCCAGGCAGGGACGCCCCGCGCCTCCTGCAGGTCTTGGCACAGGGGCTGCTTCCCCTGAGCGGAGGCTGTGGGCGGCAGCCCAGACACGCAGGGGCAGGCCCCAACCACCTGCCCACGTCTCTGCTGGTGGGGAGAGCACTAGGGAAATGACGTCTGTCAGGCACCTTCTGGGCGCTCACGGAGTCAGCCTCCGGGTGTGTGGGGGCTGCAGACCACAGCCGGGGGCCCTGGGGAAGCCTGGTGCTCTCCGTGCTGTGCTGAGTCTGGGCGGCCAAGCGACCGCTGGAGGAGCCCTGCACTTGCCATTCCCTTCCCTATGACAGAGCTCTCACGGCTGGAGGGCTTGGCAGCGTGCACCCCACCGGCCCCTAAGCCCTCCGCAAGGACGCCTGGGGACTAGGTGCAAAGGCAAGGCAGGAGTGGAGACTGAGGCCAGGAAGGCGCCAGGAGCGTCTGCCTGTCTGGCGCAGCCTGCTCCTTCCCGGGCAGGAAGCCTAGCAGCGAGGCAAGTCTGGGCAAGGCTCGCCCAGGGCAGAGCAGCCTCACGCCAGCCACTCTGCCAGATCGGGCCTCTGAGCAGAGCTGGAGCTCTGCCGTACTGGAGGCTCACTGGGCTCCGCCCAAGGAGTGAGTGCAGACGCACGCAGCTGGGCTGCCTCCTCTTCTCCCGAGGAGGCTCGCTTCCCGCATGCTGGCACTAGGCTTCCAGGCGGGGGCGCCACGCGCCCCCTACAGGTCTTGGCTCAGGGGCTGCTTCCCTGGAGCTGGGGCTGCCGGCGGGAGCCCAGACACGCAGGGGCAGGCCCCACCACCTGCACACGTCTCTGCTGGGGAGCAGAGCGCTAGGGACATGACGTCTGTCAGGCACCTTCTGGGCGCCCACGGAGTCAGCCTCCGGGAGTGTGGGGCTGCAGACCACAGCCAGGGGACCTGGGAGCCTTGTGCTCTCCGTGCGGGCGCTGAGTCTGGGCGGCCAAGCAACCGCTGGTGGAGCCCTGCACTTGCCCTCCCCTCCCCTCTACGAGAGGCCTCACTGCTGGAGGGCTTGGCAGTGTGCAAGCCACCGGCTCCTAAGCCTTCCCCAAGGACGCCCGGGGCCTAGATGCAAAGGCAAGGCAGGAGTGGAGCTGAGGCCAGGAAGGCGCCAGGGGCCCTCTCCAGCATCGCACAGCCTGCTCCTTCCCGGGCAGCAAGCCTAGCAGCGAGGCAAGCCTGGGCAAGTCTCGCCCAGGGCAGAGCAGCCTCGCGCAAGGCACTTGACTGGATCCGGCCTCTGAGCAGAGCTGGAGCTCTGCCGTCCTGGAGGCACACTCGCTCGGCCCAAGCAGGGCATGCAGCTGCACGCGGCTTGGCTCCCTCGACTCTTCCCAAGGAGGCTCGCTTCAAGCGGACCGTGCACTTGGCTTCCAGGCAGGGACGCCCCGCGCCTCCTGCAGGTCTTGGCACAGGGGCTGCTTCCCACTGAGCGGAGGCTGTGGGACGGCAGCCCAGACACGCAGGGGCAGGCCCCAACCACCTGCCCACGTCTCTGCTGGTGGGGAGAGCACTAGGAAATGACGTCTGTCAGGCACCTTCTGGGCGCTCACGGAGTCAGCCTCCGGGTGTGTGGGGCTGCAGACCACAGCCGGGGGCCCTGGGGAAGCCTGGTGCTCTCCGTGCTGTGCTGAGTCTGGGCGCCAAGCGACCGCTGGAGGAGCCCTGCACTTGCCATTCCCTTCCCTATGACAGAGCTCTCACGGCTGGAGGGCTTGGCAGCGTGCACCCCACCGGCCCCTAAGCCCTCCGCAAGGACGCCTGGGGACTAGGTGCAAAGGCAAGGCAGGAGTGGAGCTGAGGCCAGGAAGGCGCCAGGAGCGTCTGCCTGTCTGGCGCAGCCTGCTCCTTCCCGGGCAGGAAGCCTAGCAGCGAGGCAAGTCTGGGCAAGGCTCGCCCAGGGCAGAGCAGCCTCACGCCAGCCACTCTGCCAGATCGGGCCTCTGAGGCAGAGCTGGAGCTCTGCCGTACTGGAGGCTCACTGGCTCCGCCCAAGGAGTGAGTGCAGACGCACGCAGCTGGGCTGCCTCCTCTTCTCCCGAGGAGGCTCGCTTCCCGCATGCTGTGCACTAGGCTTCCAGGCGGGGGGCGCCACGCGCCCCTACAGGTCTTGGCTCAGGGGCTGCTTCCCTGGAGCTGGGGCTGCCGGCGGGAGCCCAGACACGCAGGGGCAGGCCCCACCACCTGCACACGTCTCTGCTGGGGAGCAGAGCGCTAGGGACATGACCTGTCAGGCACCTTCTGGGCGCCCACGGAGTCAGCCTCCGGGAGTGTGGGGCTGCAGACCACAGCCAGGGGACCTGGGAGCCTTGTGCTCACCGTGCGGCGCTGAGTCTGGGCGGCCAAGCAACCGCTGGTGGAGCCCTGCACTTGCCCTCCCCTCCCCTCTACGAGAGGCCTCACTGCTGGAGGGCTTGGCAGTGTGCAAGCACCGGCTCCTAAGCCTTCCCCAAGGACGCCCGGGGCCTAGATGCAAAGGCAAGGCAGGAGTGGAGCTGAGGCCAGGAAGGGCGCCAGGGGCCTCTCCCAGCATCGCACAGCCTGCTCCTTCCCGGGCAGCAAGCCTAGCAGCGAGGCAAGCCTGGGCAAGTCTCGCCCAGAGCAGAGCAGCCTCGCGCAAGGCACTTGACTGGATCCGGCCTCTGAGCAGAGCTGGAGCTCTGCCGTCCTGGAGGCACACTCGGCTCGGCCCAAGCAGGGCTTGCAGCTGCACGCGGCTTGGCTCCCTCGACTCTTCCCAAGGAGGCTCGCTTCCAAGCGGACCGTGCACTTGGCTTCCAGCAGGGACGCCCCGCGCCTCCTGCAGGTCTTGGCACAGGGGCTGCTTCCCTGAGCGGAGGCTGTGGGCGGCAGCCCAGACACGCAGGGGCAGGGCCCCAACCACCCTGCCCACGTCTCTGCTGGTGGGGAGAGCACTAGGGAAATGACGTCTGTCAGGCACCTTCTGGGCGCTCACGGAGTCAGCCTCCGGGTGTGTGGGGCTGCAGACCACAGCCGGGGGCCCTGGGGAAGCCTGGTGCTCTCCGTGCTGTGCTGAGTCTGGGCGGCCAAGCGACCGCTGGAGGAGCCCTGCACTTGCCATTCCCTTCCCTATGACAGAGCTCTCACGGCTGGAGGGCTTGGCAGCGTGCACCCCACCGGCCCCTAAGCCCTCCGCAAGGACGCCTGGGGACTAGGTGCAAAGGCAAGGCAGGAGTGGAGCTGAGGCCAGGAAGGCGCCAGGGGCCTCTCCCAGCATCGCACAGCCTGCTCCTTCCCGGGCAGCAAGCCTAGCAGCGAGGCAAGCCTGGGCAAGTCTCGCCCAGGGCAGAGCAGCCTCGCGCAAGGCACTTGACTGGATCCGGCCTCTGAGCAGAGCTGGAGCTCTGCCGTCCTGGAGGCACACTCGGCTCGGCCCAAGCAGGGCTTGCAGCTGCACGCGGCTTGGCTCCCTCGACTCTTCCCAAGGAGGCTCGCTTCCAAGCGGACCGTGCACTTGGCTTCCAGGCAGGGACGCCCCGCGCCTCCTGCAGGTCTTGGCACAGGGGCTGCTTCCCCTGAGCGGAGGCTGTGGGCGGCAGCCCAGACACGCAGGGGCAGGCCCCAACCACCTGCCCACGTCTCTGCTGGTGGGGAGAGCACTAGGGAAATGACGTCTGTCAGGCACCTTCTGGGCGCTCACGGAGTCAGCCTCCGGGTGTGTGGGGCTGCAGACCACAGCCGGGGGCCCTGGGGAAGCCTGGTGCTCTCCGTGCTGTGCTGAGTCTGGGCGGCCAAGCGACCGCTGGAGGAGCCCTGCACTTGCCATTCCCTTCCCTATGACAGAGCTCTCACGGCTGGAGGGCTTGGCAGCGTGCACCCCACCGGCCCCTAAGCCCTCCGCAAGGACGCCTGGGGACTAGGTGCAAAGGCAAGGCAGGAGTGGAGCTGAGGCCAGGAAGGCGCCAGGAGCGTCTGCCTGTCTGGCGCAGCCTGCTCCTTCCCGGGCAGGAAGCCTAGCAGCGAGGCAAGTCTGGGCAAGGCTCGCCCAGGGCAGAGCAGCCTCACGCCAGCCACTCTGCCAGATCGGGCCTCTGAGCAGAGCTGGAGCTCTGCCGTACTGGAGGCTCACTGGGCTCCGCCCAAGGAGTGAGTGCAGACGCACGCAGCTGGGCTGCCTCCTCTTCTCCCGAGGAGGCTCGCTTCCCGCATGCTGTGCACTAGGCTTCCAGGCGGGGGCGCCACGCGCCCCCTACAGGTCTTGGCTCAGGGGCTGCTTCCCTGGAGCTGGGGGCTGCCGGCGGGAGCCCAGACACGCAGGGGGCAGGCCCCACCACCTGCACACGTCTCTGCTGGGGAGCAGAGCGCTAGGGACATGACGTCTGTCAGGCACCTTCTGGGCGCCCACGGAGTCAGCCTCCGGGAGTGTGGGGCTGCAGACCACAGCCAGGGGACCTGGGAGCCTTGTGCTCTCCGTGCGGCGCTGAGTCTGGGCGGCCAAGCAACCGCTGGTGGAGCCCTGCACTTGCCCTCCCCTCCCCTCTACGAGAGGCCTCACTGCTGGAGGGCTTGGCAGTGTGCAAGCCACCGGCTCCTAAGCCTTCCCCAAGGACGCCCGGGGCCTAGATGCAAAGGCAAGGCAGGAGTGGAGCTGAGGCCAGGAAGGCGCCAGGGGCCTCTCCCAGCATCGCACAGCCTGCTCCTTCCCGGGCAGCAAGCCTAGCAGCGAGGCAAGCCTGGGCAAGTCTCGCCCAGAGCAGAGCAGCCTCGCGCAAGGCACTTGACTGGATCCGGCCTCTGAGCAGAGCTGGAGCTCTGCCGTCCTGGAGGCACACTCGGCTCGGCCCAAGCAGGGCTTGCAGCTGCACGCGGCTTGGCTCCCTCGACTCTTCCCAAGGAGGCTCGCTTCCAAGCGGACCGTGCACTTGGCTTCCAGGCAGGGACGCCCCGCGCCTCCTGCAGGTCTTGGCACAGGGGCTGCTTCCCCTGAGCGGAGGCTGTGGGCGGCAGCCCAGACACGCAGGGGCAGGCCCCAACCACCTGCCCACGTCTCTGCTGGTGGGGAGAGCACTAGGGAAATGACGTCTGTCAGGCACCTTCTGGGCGCTCACGGAGTCAGCCTCCGGGTGTGTGGGGCTGCAGACCACAGCCGGGGGCCCTGGGGAAGCCTGGTGCTCTCCGTGCTGTGCTGAGTCTGGGCGGCCAAGCGACCGCTGGAGGAGCCCTGCACTTGCCATTCCCTTCCCTATGACAGAGCTCTCACGGCTGGAGGGCTTGGCAGCGTGCACCCCACCGGCCCCTAAGCCCTCCGCAAGGACGCCTGGGGACTAGGTGCAAAGGCAAGGCAGGAGTGGAGCTGAGGCCAGGAAGGCGCCAGGAGCGTCTGCCTGTCTGGCGCAGCCTGCTCCTTCCCGGGCAGGAAGCCTAGCAGCGAGGCAAGTCTGGGCAAGGCTCGCCCAGGGCAGAGCAGCCTCACGCCAGCCACTCTGCCAGATCGGGCCTCTGAGCAGAGCTGGAGCTCTGCCGTACTGGAGGCTCACTGGGCTCCGCCCAAGGAGTGAGTGCAGACGCACGCAGCTGGGCTGCCTCCTCTTCTCCCGAGGAGGCTCGCTTCCCGCATGCTGTGCACTAGGCTTCCAGGCGGGGGCGCCCCGCGCCCCCTACAGGTCTTGGCTCAAGGGGCTGCTTCCCTGGAGCTGGGGCTGCCGGCGGGAGCCCAGACACGCAGGGGCAGGCCCCACCACCTGCACACGTCTCTGCTGGGGAGCAGAGCGCTAGGGACATGACGTCTGTCAGGCACCTTCTGGGCGCCCACGGAGTCAGCCTCCGGGAGTGTGGGGCTGCAGACCACAGCCAGGGGACCTGGGAGCCTTGTGCTCTCCGTGCGGCGCTGAGTCTGGGCGGCCAAGCAACCGCTGGTGGAGCCCTGCACTTGCCCTCCCCTCCCCTCTACGAGAGGCCTCACTGCTGGAGGGCTTGGCAGTGTGCAAGCCACCGGCTCCTAAGCCTTCCCCAAGGACGCCCGGGGCCTAGATGCAAAGGCAAGGCAGGAGTGGAGCTGAGGCCAGGAAGGCGCCAGGGGCCTCTCCCAGCATCGCACAGCCTGCTCCTTCCCGGGCAGCAAGCCTAGCAGCGAGGCAAGCCTGGGCAAGTCTCGCCCAGGGCAGAGCAGCCTCGCGCAAGGCACTTGACTGGATCCGGCCTCTGAGCAGAGCTGGAGCTCTGCCGTCCTGGAGGCACACTCGGCTCGGCCCAAGCAGGGCTTGCAGCTGCACGCGGCTTGGCTCCCTCGACTCTTCCCAAGGAGGCTCGCTTCCAAGCGGACCGTGCACTTGGCTTCCAGGCAGGGACGCCCCGCGCCTCCTGCAGGTCTTGGCACAGGGGCTGCTTCCCCTGAGCGGAGGCTGTGGGCGGCAGCCCAGACACGCAGGGGCAGGCCCCAACCACCTGCCCACGTCTCTGCTGGTGGGGAGAGCACTAGGGAAATGACGTCTGTCAGGCACCTTCTGGGCGCTCACGGAGTCAGCCTCCGGGTGTGTGGGGCTGCAGACCACAGCCGGGGGCCCTGGGGAAGCCTGGTGCTCTCCGTGCTGTGCTGAGTCTGGGCGGCCAAGCGACCGCTGGAGGAGCCCTGCACTTGCCATTCCCTTCCCTATGACAGAGCTCTCACGGCTGGAGGGCTTGGCAGCGTGCACCACACCGGCCCCTAAGCCCTCCGCAAGGACGCCTGGGGACTAGGTGCAAAGGCAAGGCAGGAGTGGAGCTGAGGCCAGGAAGGCGCCAGGAGCGTCTGCCTGTCTGGCGCAGCCTGCTCCTTCCCGGGCAGGAAGCCTAGCAGCGAGGCAAGTCTGGGCAAGGCTCGCCCAGGGCAGAGCAGCCTCACGCCAGCCACTCTGCCAGATCGGGCCTCTGAGCAGAGCTGGAGCTCTGCCGTACTGGAGGCTCACTGGGCTCCGCCCAAGGAGTGAGTGCAGACGCACGCAGCTGGGCTGCCTCCTCTTCTCCCGAGGAGGCTCGCTTCCCGCATGCTGTGCACTAGGCTTCCAGGCGGGGGCGCCCCGCGCCCCCTACAGGTCTTGGCTCAGGGGCTGCTTCCCTGGAGCTGGGGCTGCCGGCGGGAGCCCAGACACGCAGGGGCAGGCCCCACCACCTGCACACGTCTCTGCTGGGGAGCAGAGCGCTAGGGACATGACGTCTGTCAGGCACCTTCTGGGCGCCCACGGAGTCAGCCTCCGGGAGTGTGGGGCTGCAGACCACAGCCAGGGGACCTGGGAGCCTTGTGCTCTCCGTGCGGCGCTGAGTCTGGGCGGCCAAGCAACCGCTGGTGGAGCCCTGCACTTGCCCTCCCCTCCCCTCTACGAGAGGCCTCACTGCTGGAGGGCTTGGCAGTGTGCAAGCCACCGGCTCCTAAGCCTTCCCCAAGGACGCCCGGGGCCTAGATGCAAAGGCAAGGCAGGAGTGGAGCTGAGGCCAGGAAGGCGCCAGGGGCCTCTCCCAGCATCGCACAGCCTGCTCCTTCCCGGGCAGCAAGCCTAGCAGCGAGGCAAGCCTGGGCAAGTCTCGCCCAGGGCAGAGCAGCCTCGCGCAAGGCACTTGACTGGATCCGGCCTCTGAGCAGAGCTGGAGCTCTGCCGTCCTGGAGGCACACTCGGCTCGGCCCAAGCAGGGCTTGCAGCTGCACGCGGCTTGGCTCCCTCGACTCTTCCCAAGGAGGCTCGCTTCCAAGCGGACCGTGCACTTGGCTTCCAGGCAGGGACGCCCCGCGCCTCCTGCAGGTCTTGGCACAGGGGCTGCTTCCCCTGAGCGGAGGCTGTGGGCGGCAGCCCAGACACGCAGGGGCAGGCCCCAACCACCTGCCCACGTCTCTGCTGGTGGGGAGAGCACTAGGGAAATGACGTCTGTCAGGCACCTTCTGGGCGCTCACGGAGTCAGCCTCCGGGTGTGTGGGGCTGCAGACCACAGCCGGGGGCCCTGGGGAAGCCTGGTGCTCTCCGTGCTGTGCTGAGTCTGGGCGGCCAAGCGACCGCTGGAGGAGCCCTGCACTTGCCATTCCCTTCCCTATGACAGAGCTCTCACGGCTGGAGGGCTTGGCAGCGTGCACCCCACCGGCCCCTAAGCCCTCCGCAAGGACGCCTGGGGACTAGGTGCAAAGGCAAGGCAGGAGTGGAGCTGAGGCCAGGAAGGCGCCAGGAGCGTCTGCCTGTCTGGCGCAGCCTGCTCCTTCCCGGGCAGGAAGCCTAGCAGCGAGGCAAGTCTGGGCAAGGCTCGCCCAGGGCAGAGCAGCCTCACGCCAGCCACTCTGCCAGATCGGGCCTCTGAGCAGAGCTGGAGCTCTGCCGTACTGGAGGCTCACTGGGCTCTGCCCAAGGAGTGAGTGCAGACGAACGCAGCTGGGCTGCCTCCTCTTCTCCCGAGGAGGCTCGCTTCCCGCATGCTGTGCACTAGGCTTCCAGGCGGGGGCGCCCCGCGCCCCCTACAGGTCTTGGCTCAGGGGCTGCTTCCCTGGAGCTGGGGCTGCCGGCGGGAGCCCAGACACGCAGGGGCAGGCCCCACCACCTGCACACGTCTCTGCCGGGGAGCAGAGCGCTAGGGACATGACGTCTGTCAGGCACCTTCTGGGCGCCCACGGAGTCAGCCTCCGGGAGTGTGGGGCTGCAGACCACAGCCAGGGGACCTGGGAGCCTTGTGCTCTCCGTGCGGCGCTGAGTCTGGGCGGCCAAGCAACCGCTGGTGGAGCCCTGCACTTGCCCTCCCCTCCCCTCTACGAGAGGCCTCACTGCTGGAGGGCTTGGCAGTGTGCAAGCCACCGGCTCCTAAGCCTTCCCCAAGGACGCCCGGGGCCTAGATGCAAAGGCAAGGCAGGAGTGGAGCTGAGGCCAGGAAGGCGCCAGGGGCCTCTCCCAGCATCGCACAGCCTGCTCCTTCCCGGGCAGCAAGCCTAGCAGCGAGGCAAGCCTGGGCAAGTCTCGCCCAGAGCAGAGCAGCCTCGCGCAAGGCACTTGACTGGATCCGGCCTCTGAGCAGAGCTGGAGCTCTGCCGTCCTGGAGGCACACTCGGCTCGGCCCAAGCAGGGCTTGCAGCTGCACGCGGCTTGGCTCCCTCGACTCTTCCCAAGGAGGCTCGCTTCCAAGCGGACCGTGCACTTGGCTTCCAGGCAGGGACGCCCCGCGCCTCCTGCAGGTCTTGGCACAGGGGCTGCTTCCCCTGAGCGGAGGCTGTGGGCGGCAGCCCAGACACGCAGGGGCAGGCCCCAACCACCTGCCCACGTCTCTGCTGGTGGGGAGAGCACTAGGGAAATGACGTCTGTCAGGCACCTTCTGGGCGCTCACGGAGTCAGCCTCCGGGTGTGTGGGGCTGCAGACCACAGCCGGGGGCCCTGGGGAAGCCTGGTGCTCTCCGTGCTGTGCTGAGTCTGGGCGGCCAAGCGACCGCTGGAGGAGCCCTGCACTTGCCATTCCCTTCCCTATGACAGAGCTCTCACGGCTGGAGGGCTTGGCAGCGTGCACCCCACCGGCCCCTAAGCCCTCCGCAAGGACGCCTGGGGACTAGGTGCAAAGGCAAGGCAGGAGTGGAGCTGAGGCCAGGAAGGCGCCAGGAGCGTCTGCCTGTCTGGCGCAGCCTGCTCCTTCCCGGGCAGGAAGCCTAGCAGCGAGGCAAGTCTGGGCAAGGCTCGCCCAGGGCAGAGCAGCCTCACGCCAGCCACTCTGCCAGATCGGGCCTCTGAGCAGAGCTGGAGCTCTGCCGTACTGGAGGCTCACTGGGCTCCGCCCAAGGAGTGAGTGCAGACGCACGCAGCTGGGCTGCCTCCTCTTCTCCCGAGGAGGCTCGCTTCCCGCATGCTGTGCACTAGGCTTCCAGGCGGGGGCGCCCCGCGCCCCCTACAGGTCTTGGCTCAGGGGCTGCTTCCCTGGAGCTGGGGCTGCCGGCGGGAGCCCAGACACGCAGGGGCAGGCCCCACCACCTGCACACGTCTCTGCTGGGGAGCAGAGCGCTAGGGACATGACGTCTGTCAGGCACCTTCTGGGCGCCCACGGAGTCAGCCTCCGGGAGTGTGGGGCTGCAGACCACAGCCAGGGGACCTGGGAGCCTTGTGCTCTCCGTGCGGCGCTGAGTCTGGGCGGCCAAGCAACCGCTGGTGGAGCCCTGCACTTGCCCTCCCCTCCCCTCTACGAGAGGCCTCACTGCTGGAGGGCTTGGCAGTGTGCAAGCCACCGGCTCCTAAGCCTTCCCCAAGGACGCCCGGGGCCTAGATGCAAAGGCAAGGCAGGAGTGGAGCTGAGGCCAGGAAGGCGCCAGGGGCCTCTCCCAGCATCGCACAGCCTGCTCCTTCCCGGGCAGCAAGCCTAGCAGCGAGGCAAGCCTGGGCAAGTCTCGCCCAGGGCAGAGCAGCCTCGCGCAAGGCACTTGACTGGATCCGGCCTCTGAGCAGAGCTGGAGCTCTGCCGTCCTGGAGGCACACTCGGCTCGGCCCAAGCAGGGCTTGCAGCTGCACGCGGCTTGGCTCCCTCGACTCTTCCCAAGGAGGCTCGCTTCCAAGCGGACCGTGCACTTGGCTTCCAGGCAGGGACGCCCCGCGCCTCCTGCAGGTCTTGGCACAGGGGCTGCTTCCCCTGAGCGGAGGCTGTGGGCGGCAGCCCAGACACGCAGGGGCAGGCCCCAACCACCTGCCCACGTCTCTGCTGGTGGGGAGAGCACTAGGGAAATGACGTCTGTCAGGCACCTTCTGGGCGCTCACGGAGTCAGCCTCCGGGTGTGTGGGGCTGCAGACCACAGCCGGGGGCCCTGGGGAAGCCTGGTGCTCTCCGTGCTGTGCTGAGTCTGGGCGGCCAAGCGACCGCTGGAGGAGCCCTGCACTTGCCATTCCCTTCCCTATGACAGAGCTCTCACGGCTGGAGGGCTTGGCAGCGTGCACCCCACCGGCCCCTAAGCCCTCCGCAAGGACGCCTGGGGACTAGGTGCAAAGGCAAGGCAGGAGTGGAGCTGAGGCCAGGAAGGCGCCAGGAGCGTCTGCCTGTCTGGCGCAGCCTGCTCCTTCCCGGGCAGGAAGCCTAGCAGCGAGGCAAGTCTGGGCAAGGCTCGCCCAGGGCAGAGCAGCCTCACGCCAGCCACTCTGCCAGATCGGGCCTCTGAGCAGAGCTGGAGCTCTGCCGTACTGGAGGCTCACTGGGCTCCGCCCAAGGAGTGAGTGCAGACGCACGCAGCTGGGCTGCCTCCTCTTCTCCCGAGGAGGCTCGCTTCCCGCATGCTGTGCACTAGGCTTCCAGGCGGGGGCGCCCCGCGCCCCCTACAGGTCTTGGCTCAGGGGCTGCTTCCCTGGAGCTGGGGCTGCCGGCGGGAGCCCAGACACGCAGGGGCAGGCCCCACCACCTGCACACGTCTCTGCCGGGGAGCAGAGCGCTAGGGACATGACGTCTGTCAGGCACCTTCTGGGCGCCCACGGAGTCAGCCTCCGGGAGTGTGGGGCTGCAGACCACAGCCAGGGGACCTGGGAGCCTTGTGCTCTCCGTGCGGCGCTGAGTCTGGGCGGCCAAGCAACCGCTGGTGGAGCCCTGCACTTGCCCTCCCCTCCCCTCTACGAGAGGCCTCACTGCTGGAGGGCTTGGCAGTGTGCAAGCCACCGGCTCCTAAGCCTTCCCCAAGGACGCCCGGGGCCTAGATGCAAAGGCAAGGCAGGAGTGGAGCTGAGGCCAGGAAGGCGCCAGGGGCCTCTCCCAGCATCGCACAGCCTGCTCCTTCCCGGGCAGCAAGCCTAGCAGCGAGGCAAGCCTGGGCAAGTCTCGCCCAGGGCAGAGCAGCCTCGCGCAAGGCACTTGACTGGATCCGGCCTCTGAGCAGAGCTGGAGCTCTGCCGTCCTGGAGGCACACTCGGCTCGGCCCAAGCAGGGCTTGCAGCTGCACGCGGCTTGGCTCCCTCGACTCTTCCCAAGGAGGCTCGCTTCCAAGCGGACCGTGCACTTGGCTTCCAGGCAGGGACGCCCCGCGCCTCCTGCAGGTCTTGGCACAGGGGCTGCTTCCCCTGAGCGGAGGCTGTGGGCGGCAGCCCAGACACGCAGGGGCAGGCCCCAACCACCTGCCCACGTCTCTGCTGGTGGGGAGAGCACTAGGGAAATGACGTCTGTCAGGCACCTTCTGGGCGCTCACGGAGTCAGCCTCCGGGTGTGTGGGGCTGCAGACCACAGCCGGGGGCCCTGGGGAAGCCTGGTGCTCTCCGTGCTGTGCTGAGTCTGGGCGGCCAAGCGACCGCTGGAGGAGCCCTGCACTTGCCATTCCCTTCCCTATGACAGAGCTCTCACGGCTGGAGGGCTTGGCAGCGTGCACCCCACCGGCCCCTAAGCCCTCCGCAAGGACGCCTGGGGACTAGGTGCAAAGGCAAGGCAGGAGTGGAGCTGAGGCCAGGAAGGCGCCAGGAGCGTCTGCCTGTCTGGCGCAGCCTGCTCCTTCCCGGGCAGGAAGCCTAGCAGCGAGGCAAGTCTGGGCAAGGCTCGCCCAGGGCAGAGCAGCCTCACGCCAGCCACTCTGCCAGATCGGGCCTCTGAGCAGAGCTGGAGCTCTGCCGTACTGGAGGCTCACTGGGCTCCGCCCAAGGAGTGAGTGCAGACGCACGCAGCTGGGCTGCCTCCTCTTCTCCCGAGGAGGCTCGCTTCCCGCATGCTGTGCACTAGGCTTCCAGGCGGGGGCGCCCCGCGCCCCCTACAGGTCTTGGCTCAGGGGCTGCTTCCCTGGAGCTGGGGCTGCCGGCGGGAGCCCAGACACGCAGGGGCAGGCCCCACCACCTGCACACGTCTCTGCCGGGGAGCAGAGCGCTAGGGACATGACGTCTGTCAGGCACCTTCTGGGCGCCCACGGAGTCAGCCTCCGGGAGTGTGGGGCTGCAGACCACAGCCAGGGGACCTGGGAGCCTTGTGCTCTCCGTGCGGCGCTGAGTCTGGGCGGCCAAGCAACCGCTGGTGGAGCCCTGCACTTGCCCTCCCCTCCCCTCTACGAGAGGCCTCACTGCTGGAGGGCTTGGCAGTGTGCAAGCCACCGGCTCCTAAGCCTTCCCCAAGGACGCCCGGGGCCTAGATGCAAAGGCAAGGCAGGAGTGGAGCTGAGGCCAGGAAGGCGCCAGGGGCCTCTCCCAGCATCGCACAGCCTGCTCCTTCCCGGGCAGCAAGCCTAGCAGCGAGGCAAGCCTGGGCAAGTCTCGCCCAGGGCAGAGCAGCCTCGCGCAAGGCACTTGACTGGATCCGGCCTCTGAGCAGAGCTGGAGCTCTGCCGTCCTGGAGGCACACTCGGCTCGGCCCAAGCAGGGCTTGCAGCTGCACGCGGCTTGGCTCCCTCGACTCTTCCCAAGGAGGCTCGCTTCCAAGCGGACCGTGCACTTGGCTTCCAGGCAGGGACGCCCCGCGCCTCCTGCAGGTCTTGGCACAGGGGCTGCTTCCCCTGAGCGGAGGCTGTGGGCGGCAGCCCAGACACGCAGGGGCAGGCCCCAACCACCTGCCCACGTCTCTGCTGGTGGGGAGAGCACTAGGGAAATGACGTCTGTCAGGCACCTTCTGGGCGCTCACGGAGTCAGCCTCCGGGTGTGTGGGGCTGCAGACCACAGCCGGGGGCCCTGGGGAAGCCTGGTGCTCTCCGTGCTGTGCTGAGTCTGGGCGGCCAAGCGACCGCTGGAGGAGCCCTGCACTTGCCATTCCCTTCCCTATGACAGAGCTCTCACGGCTGGAGGGCTTGGCAGCGTGCACCACACCGGCCCCTAAGCCCTCCGCAAGGACGCCTGGGGACTAGGTGCAAAGGCAAGGCAGGAGTGGAGCTGAGGCCAGGAAGGCGCCAGGAGCGTCTGCCTGTCTGGCGCAGCCTGCTCCTTCCCGGGCAGGAAGCCTAGCAGCGAGGCAAGTCTGGGCAAGGCTCGCCCAGGGCAGAGCAGCCTCACGCCAGCCACTCTGCCAGATCGGGCCTCTGAGCAGAGCTGGAGCTCTGCCGTACTGGAGGCTCACTGGGCTCCGCCCAAGGAGTGAGTGCAGACGCACGCAGCTGGGCTGCCTCCTCTTCTCCCGAGGAGGCTCGCTTCCCGCATGCTGTGCACTAGGCTTCCAGGCGGGGGCGCCCCGCGCCCCCTACAGGTCTTGGCTCAGGGGCTGCTTCCCTGGAGCTGGGGCTGCCGGCGGGAGCCCAGACACGCAGGGGCAGGCCCCACCACCTGCACACGTCTCTGCTGGGGAGCAGAGCGCTAGGGACATGACGTCTGTCAGGCACCTTCTGGGCGCCCACGGAGTCAGCCTCCGGGAGTGTGGGGCTGCAGACCACAGCCAGGGGACCTGGGAGCCTTGTGCTCTCCGTGCGGCGCTGAGTCTGGGCGGCCAAGCAACCGCTGGTGGAGCCCTGCACTTGCCCTCCCCTCCCCTCTACGAGAGGCCTCACTGCTGGAGGGCTTGGCAGTGTGCAAGCCACCGGCTCCTAAGCCTTCCCCAAGGACGCCCGGGGCCTAGATGCAAAGGCAAGGCAGGAGTGGAGCTGAGGCCAGGAAGGCGCCAGGGGCCTCTCCCAGCATCGCACAGCCTGCTCCTTCCCGGGCAGCAAGCCTAGCAGCGAGGCAAGCCTGGGCAAGTCTCGCCCAGGGCAGAGCAGCCTCGCGCAAGGCACTTGACTGGATCCGGCCTCTGAGCAGAGCTGGAGCTCTGCCGTCCTGGAGGCACACTCGGCTCGGCCCAAGCAGGGCTTGCAGCTGCACGCGGCTTGGCTCCCTCGACTCTTCCCAAGGAGGCTCGCTTCCAAGCGGACCGTGCACTTGGCTTCCAGGCAGGGACGCCCCGCGCCTCCTGCAGGTCTTGGCACAGGGGCTGCTTCCCCTGAGCGGAGGCTGTGGGCGGCAGCCCAGACACGCAGGGGCAGGCCCCAACCACCTGCCCACGTCTCTGCTGGTGGGGAGAGCACTAGGGAAATGACGTCTGTCAGGCACCTTCTGGGCGCTCACGGAGTCAGCCTCCGGGTGTGTGGGGCTGCAGACCACAGCCGGGGGCCCTGGGGAAGCCTGGTGCTCTCCGTGCTGTGCTGAGTCTGGGCGGCCAAGCGACCGCTGGAGGAGCCCTGCACTTGCCATTCCCTTCCCTATGACAGAGCTCTCACGGCTGGAGGGCTTGGCAGCGTGCACCCCACCGGCCCCTAAGCCCTCCGCAAGGACGCCTGGGGACTAGGTGCAAAGGCAAGGCAGGAGTGGAGCTGAGGCCAGGAAGGCGCCAGGAGCGTCTGCCTGTCTGGCGCAGCCTGCTCCTTCCCGGGCAGGAAGCCTAGCAGCGAGGCAAGTCTGGGCAAGGCTCGCCCAGGGCAGAGCAGCCTCACGCCAGCCACTCTGCCAGATCGGGCCTCTGAGCAGAGCTGGAGCTCTGCCGTACTGGAGGCTCACTGGGCTCCGCCCAAGGAGTGAGTGCAGACGCACGCAGCTGGGCTGCCTCCTCTTCTCCCGAGGAGGCTCGCTTCCCGCATGCTGTGCACTAGGCTTCCAGGCGGGGGCGCCCCGCGCCCCCTACAGGTCTTGGCTCAGGGGCTGCTTCCCTGGAGCTGGGGCTGCCGGCGGGAGCCCAGACACGCAGGGGCAGGCCCCACCACCTGCACACGTCTCTGCCGGGGAGCAGAGCGCTAGGGACATGACGTCTGTCAGGCACCTTCTGGGCGCCCACGGAGTCAGCCTCCGGGAGTGTGGGGCTGCAGACCACAGCCAGGGGACCTGGGAGCCTTGTGCTCTCCGTGCGGCGCTGAGTCTGGGCGGCCAAGCAACCGCTGGTGGAGCCCTGCACTTGCCCTCCCCTCCCCTCTACGAGAGGCCTCACTGCTGGAGGGCTTGGCAGTGTGCAAGCCACCGGCTCCTAAGCCTTCCCCAAGGACGCCCGGGGCCTAGATGCAAAGGCAAGGCAGGAGTGGAGCTGAGGCCAGGAAGGCGCCAAGGGGCCTCTCCCAGCATCGCACAGCCTGCTCCTTCCCGGGCAGCAAGCCTAGCAGCGAGGCAAGCCTGGGCAAGTCTCGCCCAGGGCAGAGCAGCCTCGCGCAAGGCACTTGACTGGATCCGGCCTCTGAGCAGAGCTGGAGCTCTGCCGTCCTGGAGGCACACTCGGCTCGGCCCAAGCAGGGCTTGCAGCTGCACGCGGCTTGGCTCCCTCGACTCTTCCCAAGGAGGCTCGCTTCCAAGCCGACCGTGCACTTGGCTTCCAGGCAGGGACGCCCCGCGCCTCCTGCAGGTCTTGGCACAGGGGCTGCTTCCCCTGAGCGGAGGCTGTGGGCGGCAGCCCAGACACGCAGGGGCAGGCCCCAACCACCTGCCCACGTCTCTGCTGGTGGGGAGAGCACTAGGGAAATGACGTCTGTCAGGCACCTTCTGGGCGCTCACGGAGTCAGCCTCCGGGTGTGTGGGGCTGCAGACCACAGCCGGGGGCCCTGGGGAAGCCTGGTGCTCTCCGTGCTGTGCTGAGTCTGGGCGGCCAAGCGACCGCTGGAGGAGCCCTGCACTTGCCATTCCCTTCCCTATGACAGAGCTCTCACGGCTGGAGGGCTTGGCAGCGTGCACCCCACCGGCCCCTAAGCCCTCCGCAAGGACGCCTGGGGACTAGGTGCAAAGGCAAGGCAGGAGTGGAGCTGAGGCCAGGAAGGCGCCAGGAGCGTCTGCCTGTCTGGCGCAGCCTGCTCCTTCCCGGGCAGGAAGCCTAGCAGCGAGGCAAGTCTGGGCAAGGCTCGCCCAGGGCAGAGCAGCCTCACGCCAGCCGCTCTGCCAGATCGGGCCTCTGAGCAGAGCTGGAGCTCTGCCGTACTGGAGGCTCACTGGGCTCCGCCCAAGGAGTGAGTGCAGACGCACGCAGCTGGGCTGCCTCCTCTTCTCCCGAGGAGGCTCGCTTCCCGCATGCTGTGCACTAGGCTTCCAGGCGGGGGCGCCCCGCGCCCCCTACAGGTCTTGGCTCAGGGGCTGCTTCCCTGGAGCTGGGGCTGCCGGCGGGAGCCCAGACACGCAGGGGCAGGCCCCACCACCTGCACACGTCTCTGCTGGGGAGCAGAGCGCTAGGGACATGACGTCTGTCAGGCACCTTCTGGGCGCCCACGGAGTCAGCCTCCGGGAGTGTGGGGCTGCAGACCACAGCCAGGGGACCTGGGAGCCTTGTGCTCTCCGTGCGGCGCTGAGTCTGGGCGGCCAAGCAACCGCTGGTGGAGCCCTGCACTTGCCCTCCCCTCCCCTCTACGAGAGGCCTCACTGCTGGAGGGCTTGGCAGTGTGCAAGCCACCGGCTCCTAAGCCTTCCCCAAGGACGCCCGGGGCCTAGATGCAAAGGCAAGGCAGGAGTGGAGCTGAGGCCAGGAAGGCGCCAAGGGGCCTCTCCCAGCATCGCACAGCCTGCTCCTTCCCGGGCAGCAAGCCTAGCAGCGAGGCAAGCCTGGGCAAGTCTCGCCCAGGGCAGAGCAGCCTCGCGCAAGGCACTTGACTGGATCCGGCCTCTGAGCAGAGCTGGAGCTCTGCCGTCCTGGAGGCACACTCGGCTCGGCCCAAGCAGGGCTTGCAGCTGCACGCGGCTTGGCTCCCTCGACTCTTCCCAAGGAGGCTCGCTTCCAAGCGGACCGTGCACTTGGCTTCCAGGCAGGGACGCCCCGCGCCTCCTGCAGGTCTTGGCACAGGGGCTGCTTCCCCTGAGCGGAGGCTGTGGGCGGCAGCCCAGACACGCAGGGGCAGGCCCCAACCACCTGCCCACGTCTCTGCTGGTGGGGAGAGCACTAGGGAAATGACGTCTGTCAGGCACCTTCTGGGCGCTCACGGAGTCAGCCTCCGGGTGTGTGGGGCTGCAGACCACAGCCGGGGGCCCTGGGGAAGCCTGGTGCTCTCCGTGCTGTGCTGAGTCTGGGCGGCCAAGCGACCGCTGGAGGAGCCCTGCACTTGCCATTCCCTTCCCTATGACAGAGCTCTCACGGCTGGAGGGCTTGGCAGCGTGCACCCCACCGGCCCCTAAGCCCTCCGCAAGGACGCCTGGGGACTAGGTGCAAAGGCAAGGCAGGAGTGGAGCTGAGGCCAGGAAGGCGCCAGGAGCGTCTGCCTGTCTGGCGCAGCCTGCTCCTTCCCGGGCAGGAAGCCTAGCAGCGAGGCAAGTCTGGGCAAGGCTCGCCCAGGGCAGAGCAGCCTCACGCCAGCCACTCTGCCAGATCGGGCCTCTGAGCAGAGCTGGAGCTCTGCCGTACTGGAGGCTCACTGGGCTCCGCCCAAGGAGTGAGTGCAGACGCACGCAGCTGGGCTGCCTCCTCTTCTCCCGAGGAGGCTCGCTTCCCGCATGCTGTGCACTAGGCTTCCAGGCGGGGGCGCCCCGCGCCCCCTACAGGTCTTGGCTCAGGGGCTGCTTCCCTGGAGCTGGGGCTGCCGGCGGGAGCCCAGACACGCAGGGGCAGGCCCCACCACCTGCACACGTCTCTGCCGGGGAGCAGAGCGCTAGGGACATGACGTCTGTCAGGCACCTTCTGGGCGCCCACGGAGTCAGCCTCCGGGAGTGTGGGGCTGCAGACCACAGCCAGGGGACCTGGGAGCCTTGTGCTCTCCGTGCGGCGCTGAGTCTGGGCGGCCAAGCAACCGCTGGTGGAGCCCTGCACTTGCCCTCCCCTCCCCTCTACGAGAGGCCTCACTGCTGGAGGGCTTGGCAGTGTGCAAGCCACCGGCTCCTAAGCCTTCCCCAAGGACGCCCGGGGCCTAGATGCAAAGGCAAGGCAGGAGTGGAGCTGAGGCCAGGAAGGCGCCAAGGGGCCTCTCCCAGCATCGCACAGCCTGCTCCTTCCCGGGCAGCAAGCCTAGCAGCGAGGCAAGCCTGGGCAAGTCTCGCCCAGGGCAGAGCAGCCTCGCGCAAGGCACTTGACTGGATCCGGCCTCTGAGCAGAGCTGGAGCTCTGCCGTCCTGGAGGCACACTCGGCTCGGCCCAAGCAGGGCTTGCAGCTGCACGCGGCTTGGCTCCCTCGACTCTTCCCAAGGAGGCTCGCTTCCAAGCCGACCGTGCACTTGGCTTCCAGGCAGGGACGCCCCGCGCCTCCTGCAGGTCTTGGCACAGGGGCTGCTTCCCCTGAGCGGAGGCTGTGGGCGGCAGCCCAGACACGCAGGGGCAGGCCCCAACCACCTGCCCACGTCTCTGCTGGTGGGGAGAGCACTAGGGAAATGACGTCTGTCAGGCACCTTCTGGGCGCTCACGGAGTCAGCCTCCGGGTGTGTGGGGCTGCAGACCACAGCCGGGGGCCCTGGGGAAGCCTGGTGCTCTCCGTGCTGTGCTGAGTCTGGGCGGCCAAGCGACCGCTGGAGGAGCCCTGCACTTGCCATTCCCTTCCCTATGACAGAGCTCTCACGGCTGGAGGGCTTGGCAGCGTGCACCCCACCGGCCCCTAAGCCCTCCGCAAGGACGCCTGGGGACTAGGTGCAAAGGCAAGGCAGGAGTGGAGCTGAGGCCAGGAAGGCGCCAGGAGCGTCTGCCTGTCTGGCGCAGCCTGCTCCTTCCCGGGCAGGAAGCCTAGCAGCGAGGCAAGTCTGGGCAAGGCTCGCCCAGGGCAGAGCAGCCTCACGCCAGCCACTCTGCCAGATCGGGCCTCTGAGCAGAGCTGGAGCTCTGCCGTACTGGAGGCTCACTGGGCTCCGCCCAAGGAGTGAGTGCAGACGCACGCAGCTGGGCTGCCTCCTCTTCTCCCGAGGAGGCTCGCTTCCCGCATGCTGTGCACTAGGCTTCCAGGCGGGGGCGCCCCGCGCCCCCTACAGGTCTTGGCTCAGGGGCTGCTTCCCTGGAGCTGGGGCTGCCGGCGGGAGCCCAGACACGCAGGGGCAGGCCCCACCACCTGCACACGTCTCTGCCGGGGAGCAGAGCGCTAGGGACATGACGTCTGTCAGGCACCTTCTGGGCGCCCACGGAGTCAGCCTCCGGGAGTGTGGGGCTGCAGACCACAGCCAGGGGACCTGGGAGCCTTGTGCTCTCCGTGCGGCGCTGAGTCTGGGCGGCCAAGCAACCGCTGGTGGAGCCCTGCACTTGCCCTCCCCTCCCCTCTACGAGAGGCCTCACTGCTGGAGGGCTTGGCAGTGTGCAAGCCACCGGCTCCTAAGCCTTCCCCAAGGACGCCCGGGGCCTAGATGCAAAGGCAAGGCAGGAGTGGAGCTGAGGCCAGGAAGGCGCCAAGGGGCCTCTCCCAGCATCGCACAGCCTGCTCCTTCCCGGGCAGCAAGCCTAGCAGCGAGGCAAGCCTGGGCAAGTCTCGCCCAGGGCAGAGCAGCCTCGCGCAAGGCACTTGACTGGATCCGGCCTCTGAGCAGAGCTGGAGCTCTGCCGTCCTGGAGGCACACTCGGCTCGGCCCAAGCAGGGCTTGCAGCTGCACGCGGCTTGGCTCCCTCGACTCTTCCCAAGGAGGCTCGCTTCCAAGCCGACCGTGCACTTGGCTTCCAGGCAGGGACGCCCCGCGCCTCCTGCAGGTCTTGGCACAGGGGCTGCTTCCCCTGAGCGGAGGCTGTGGGCGGCAGCCCAGACACGCAGGGGCAGGCCCCAACCACCTGCCCACGTCTCTGCTGGTGGGGAGAGCACTAGGGAAATGACGTCTGTCAGGCACCTTCTGGGCGCTCACGGAGTCAGCCTCCGGGTGTGTGGGGCTGCAGACCACAGCCGGGGGCCCTGGGGAAGCCTGGTGCTCTCCGTGCTGTGCTGAGTCTGGGCGGCCAAGCGACCGCTGGAGGAGCCCTGCACTTGCCATTCCCTTCCCTATGACAGAGCTCTCACGGCTGGAGGGCTTGGCAGCGTGCACCCCACCGGCCCCTAAGCCCTCCGCAAGGACGCCTGGGGACTAGGTGCAAAGGCAAGGCAGGAGTGGAGCTGAGGCCAGGAAGGCGCCAGGAGCGTCTGCCTGTCTGGCGCAGCCTGCTCCTTCCCGGGCAGGAAGCCTAGCAGCGAGGCAAGTCTGGGCAAGGCTCGCCCAGGGCAGAGCAGCCTCACGCCAGCCACTCTGCCAGATCGGGCCTCTGAGCAGAGCTGGAGCTCTGCCGTACTGGAGGCTCACTGGGCTCCGCCCAAGGAGTGAGTGCAGACGCACGCAGCTGGGCTGCCTCCTCTTCTCCCGAGGAGGCTCGCTTCCCGCATGCTGTGCACTAGGCTTCCAGGCGGGGGCGCCCCGCGCCCCCTACAGGTCTTGGCTCAGGGGCTGCTTCCCTGGAGCTGGGGCTGCCGGCGGGAGCCCAGACACGCAGGGGCAGGCCCCACCACCTGCACACGTCTCTGCTGGGGAGCAGAGCGCTAGGGACATGACGTCTGTCAGGCACCTTCTGGGCGCCCACGGAGTCAGCCTCCGGGAGTGTGGGGCTGCAGACCACAGCCAGGGGACCTGGGAGCCTTGTGCTCTCCGTGCGGCGCTGAGTCTGGGCGGCCAAGCAACCGCTGGTGGAGCCCTGCACTTGCCCTCCCCTCCCCTCTACGAGAGGCCTCACTGCTGGAGGGCTTGGCAGTGTGCAAGCCACCGGCTCCTAAGCCTTCCCCAAGGACGCCCGGGGCCTAGATGCAAAGGCAAGGCAGGAGTGGAGCTGAGGCCAGGAAGGCGCCAAGGGGCCTCTCCCAGCATCGCACAGCCTGCTCCTTCCCGGGCAGCAAGCCTAGCAGCGAGGCAAGCCTGGGCAAGTCTCGCCCAGGGCAGAGCAGCCTCGCGCAAGGCACTTGACTGGATCCGGCCTCTGAGCAGAGCTGGAGCTCTGCCGTCCTGGAGGCACACTCGGCTCGGCCCAAGCAGGGCTTGCAGCTGCACGCGGCTTGGCTCCCTCGACTCTTCCCAAGGAGGCTCGCTTCCAAGCGGACCGTGCACTTGGCTTCCAGGCAGGGACGCCCCGCGCCTCCTGCAGGTCTTGGCACAGGGGCTGCTTCCCCTGAGCGGAGGCTGTGGGCGGCAGCCCAGACACGCAGGGGCAGGCCCCAACCACCTGCCCACGTCTCTGCTGGTGGGGAGAGCACTAGGGAAATGACGTCTGTCAGGCACCTTCTGGGCGCTCACGGAGTCAGCCTCCGGGTGTGTGGGGCTGCAGACCACAGCCGGGGGCCCTGGGGAAGCCTGGTGCTCTCCGTGCTGTGCTGAGTCTGGGCGGCCAAGCGACCGCTGGAGGAGCCCTGCACTTGCCATTCCCTTCCCTATGACAGAGCTCTCACGGCTGGAGGGCTTGGCAGCGTGCACCCCACCGGCCCCTAAGCCCTCCGCAAGGACGCCTGGGGACTAGGTGCAAAGGCAAGGCAGGAGTGGAGCTGAGGCCAGGAAGGCGCCAGGAGCGTCTGCCTGTCTGGCGCAGCCTGCTCCTTCCCGGGCAGGAAGCCTAGCAGCGAGGCAAGTCTGGGCAAGGCTCGCCCAGGGCAGAGCAGCCTCACGCCAGCCACTCTGCCAGATCGGGCCTCTGAGCAGAGCTGGAGCTCTGCCGTACTGGAGGCTCACTGGGCTCCGCCCAAGGAGTGAGTGCAGACGCACGCAGCTGGGCTGCCTCCTCTTCTCCCGAGGAGGCTCGCTTCCCGCATGCTGTGCACTAGGCTTCCAGGCGGGGGCGCCCCGCGCCCCCTACAGGTCTTGGCTCAGGGGCTGCTTCCCTGGAGCTGGGGCTGCCGGCGGGAGCCCAGACACGCAGGGGCAGGCCCCACCACCTGCACACGTCTCTGCTGGGGAGCAGAGCGCTAGGGACATGACGTCTGTCAGGCACCTTCTGGGCGCCCACGGAGTCAGCCTCCGGGAGTGTGGGGCTGCAGACCACAGCCAGGGGACCTGGGAGCCTTGTGCTCTCCGTGCGGCGCTGAGTCTGGGCGGCCAAGCAACCGCTGGTGGAGCCCTGCACTTGCCCTCCCCTCCCCTCTACGAGAGGCCTCACTGCTGGAGGGCTTGGCAGTGTGCAAGCCACCGGCTCCTAAGCCTTCCCCAAGGACGCCCGGGGCCTAGATGCAAAGGCAAGGCAGGAGTGGAGCTGAGGCCAGGAAGGCGCCAAGGGGCCTCTCCCAGCATCGCACAGCCTGCTCCTTCCCGGGCAGCAAGCCTAGCAGCGAGGCAAGCCTGGGCAAGTCTCGCCCAGGGCAGAGCAGCCTCGCGCAAGGCACTTGACTGGATCCGGCCTCTGAGCAGAGCTGGAGCTCTGCCGTCCTGGAGGCACACTCGGCTCGGCCCAAGCAGGGCTTGCAGCTGCACGCGGCTTGGCTCCCTCGACTCTTCCCAAGGAGGCTCGCTTCCAAGCGGACCGTGCACTTGGCTTCCAGGCAGGGACGCCCCGCGCCTCCTGCAGGTCTTGGCACAGGGGCTGCTTCCCCTGAGCGGAGGCTGTGGGCGGCAGCCCAGACACGCAGGGGCAGGCCCCAACCACCTGCCCACGTCTCTGCTGGTGGGGAGAGCACTAGGGAAATGACGTCTGTCAGGCACCTTCTGGGCGCTCACGGAGTCAGCCTCCGGGTGTGTGGGGCTGCAGACCACAGCCGGGGGCCCTGGGGAAGCCTGGTGCTCTCCGTGCTGTGCTGAGTCTGGGCGGCCAAGCGACCGCTGGAGGAGCCCTGCACTTGCCATTCCCTTCCCTATGACAGAGCTCTCACGGCTGGAGGGCTTGGCAGCGTGCACCCCACCGGCCCCTAAGCCCTCCGCAAGGACGCCTGGGGACTAGGTGCAAAGGCAAGGCAGGAGTGGAGCTGAGGCCAGGAAGGCGCCAGGAGCGTCTGCCTGTCTGGCGCAGCCTGCTCCTTCCCGGGCAGGAAGCCTAGCAGCGAGGCAAGTCTGGGCAAGGCTCGCCCAGGGCAGAGCAGCCTCACGCCAGCCACTCTGCCAGATCGGGCCTCTGAGCAGAGCTGGAGCTCTGCCGTACTGGAGGCTCACTGGGCTCCGCCCAAGGAGTGAGTGCAGACGCACGCAGCTGGGCTGCCTCCTCTTCTCCCGAGGAGGCTCGCTTCCCGCATGCTGTGCACTAGGCTTCCAGGCGGGGGCGCCCCGCGCCCCCTACAGGTCTTGGCTCAGGGGCTGCTTCCCTGGAGCTGGGGCTGCCGGCGGGAGCCCAGACACGCAGGGGCAGGCCCCACCACCTGCACACGTCTCTGCTGGGGAGCAGAGCGCTAGGGACATGACGTCTGTCAGGCACCTTCTGGGCGCCCACGGAGTCAGCCTCCGGGAGTGTGGGGCTGCAGACCACAGCCAGGGGACCTGGGAGCCTTGTGCTCTCCGTGCGGCGCTGAGTCTGGGCGGCCAAGCAACCGCTGGTGGAGCCCTGCACTTGCCCTCCCCTCCCCTCTACGAGAGGCCTCACTGCTGGAGGGCTTGGCAGTGTGCAAGCCACCGGCTCCTAAGCCTTCCCCAAGGACGCCCGGGGCCTAGATGCAAAGGCAAGGCAGGAGTGGAGCTGAGGCCAGGAAGGCGCCAGGGGCCTCTCCCAGCATCGCACAGCCTGCTCCTTCCCGGGCAGCAAGCCTAGCAGCGAGGCAAGCCTGGGCAAGTCTCGCCCAGGGCAGAGCAGTCTCGCCCAGGGCAGAGCAGCCTCGCGCAAGGCACTTGACTGGATCCGGCCTCTGAGCAGAGCTGGAGCTCTGCCGTCTTGGAGGCACACTCGGCTCGGCCCAAGCAGGGATTGCAGCTGCACGCGGCTTGGCTCCCTCGACTCTTCCCAAGGAGGCTCGCTTCCAAGCGGACCGTGCACTTGGCTTCCAGGCAGGGACGCCCCGCGCCTCCTGCAGGTCTTGGCACAGGGGCTGCTTCCCCTGAGCGGAGGCTGTGGGCGGCAGCCCAGACACGCAGGGGCAGGCCCCAACCACCTGCCCACGTCTCTGCTGGTGGGGAGAGCACTAGGGAAATGACGTCTGTCAGGCACCTTCTGGGCGCTCACGGAGTCAGCCTCCGGGTGTGTGGGGCTGCAGACCACAGCCGGGGGCCCTGGGGAAGCCTGGTGCTCTCCGTGCTGTGCTGAGTCTGGGCGGCCAAGCGACCGCTGGAGGAGCCCTGCACTTGCCATTCCCTTCCCTATGACAGAGCTCTCACGGCTGGAGGGCTTGGCAGCGTGCACCCCACCGGCCCCTAAGCCCTCCGCAAGGACGCCTGGGGACTAGGTGCAAAGGCAAGGCAGGAGTGGAGCTGAGGCCAGGAAGGCGCCAGGAGCGTCTGCCTGTCTGGCGCAGCCTGCTCCTTCCCGGGCAGGAAGCCTAGCAGCGAGGCAAGTCTGGGCAAGGCTCGCCCAGGGCAGAGCAGCCTCACGCCAGCCACTCTGCCAGATCGGGCCTCTGAGCAGAGCTGGAGCTCTGCCGTACTGGAGGCTCACTGGGCTCCGCCCAAGGAGTGAGTGCAGACGCACGCAGCTGGGCTGCCTCCTCTTCTCCCGAGGAGGCTCGCTTCCCGCATGCTGTGCACTAGGCTTCCAGGCGGGGGCGCCCCGCGCCCCCTACAGGTCTTGGCTCAGGGGCTGCTTCCCTGGAGCTGGGGCTGCCGGCGGGAGCCCAGACACGCAGGGGCAGGCCCCACCACCTGCACACGTCTCTGCTGGGGAGCAGAGCGCTAGGGACATGACGTCTGTCAGGCACCTTCTGGGCGCTCACGGAGTCAGCCTCCGGGTGTGTGGGGCTGCAGACCACAGCCGGGGGCCCTGGGGAAGCCTGGTGCTCTCCGTGCTGTGCTGAGTCTGGGCGGCCAAGCGACCGCTGGAGGAGCCCTGCACTTGCCATTCCCTTCCCTATGACAGAGCTCTCACGGCTGGAGGGCTTGGCAGCGTGCACCCCACCGGCCCCTAAGCCCTCCGCAAGGACGCCTGGGGACTAGGTGCAAAGGCAAGGCAGGAGTGGAGCTGAGGCCAGGAAGGCGCCAGGAGCGTCTGCCTGTCTGGCGCAGCCTGCTCCTTCCCGGGCAGGAAGCCTAGCAGCGAGGCAAGTCTGGGCAAGGCTCGCCCAGGGCAGAGCAGCCTCACGCCAGCCACTCTGCCAGATCGGGCCTCTGAGCAGAGCTGGAGCTCTGCCGTACTGGAGGCTCACTGGGCTCCGCCCAAGGAGTGAGTGCAGACGCACGCAGCTGGGCTGCCTCCTCTTCTCCCGAGGAGGCTCGCTTCCCGCATGCTGTGCGCTAGGCTTCCAGGCGGGGGCGCCCCGCGCCCCCTACAGGTCTTGGCTCAGGGGCTGCTTCCCTGGAGCTGGGGCTGCCGGCGGGAGCCCAGACACGCAGGGGCAGGCCCCACCACCTGCACACGTCTCTGCTGGGGAGCAGAGCGCTAGGGACATGACGTCTGTCAGGCACCTTCTGGGCGCCCACGGAGTCAGCCTCCGGGAGTGTGGGGCTGCAGACCACAGCCAGGGGACCTGGGAGCCTTGTGCTCTCCGTGCGGCGCTGAGTCTGGGCGGCCAAGCAACCGCTGGTGGAGCCCTGCACTTGCCCTCCCCTCCCCTCTACGAGAGGCCTCACTGCTGGAGGGCTTGGCAGTGTGCAAGCCACCGGCTCCTAAGCCTTCCCCAAGGACGCCCGGGGCCTAGATGCAAAGGCAAGGCAGGAGTGGAGCTGAGGCCAGGAAGGCGCCAGGGGCCTCTCCCAGCATCGCACAGCCTGCTCCTTCCCGGGCAGCAAGCCTAGCAGCGAGGCAAGCCTGGGCAAGTCTCGCCCAGGGCAGAGCAGCCTCGCGCAAGGCACTTGACTGGATCCGGCCTCTGAGCAGAGCTGGAGCTCTGCCGTCCTGGAGGCACACTCGGCTCGGCCCAAGCAGGGCTTGCAGCTGCACGCGGCTTGGCTCCCTCGACTCTTCCCAAGGAGGCTCGCTTCCAAGCGGACCGTGCACTTGGCTTCCAGGCAGGGACGCCCCGCGCCTCCTGCAGGTCTTGGCACAGGGGCTGCTTCCCCTGAGCGGAGGCTGTGGGCGGCAGCCCAGACACGCAGGGGCAGGCCCCAACCACCTGCCCACGTCTCTGCTGGTGGGGAGAGCACTAGGGAAATGACGTCTGTCAGGCACCTTCTGGGCGCTCACGGAGTCAGCCTCCGGGTGTGTGGGGCTGCAGACCACAGCCGGGGGCCCTGGGGAAGCCTGGTGCTCTCCGTGCTGTGCTGAGTCTGGGCGGCCAAGCGACCGCTGGAGGAGCCCTGCACTTGCCATTCCCTTCCCTATGACAGAGCTCTCACGGCTGGAGGGCTTGGCAGCGTGCACCCCACCGGCCCCTAAGCCCTCCGCAAGGACGCCTGGGGACTAGGTGCAAAGGCAAGGCAGGAGTGGAGCTGAGGCCAGGAAGGCGCCAGGAGCGTCTGCCTGTCTGGCGCAGCCTGCTCCTTCCCGGGCAGGAAGCCTAGCAGCGAGGCAAGTCTGGGCAAGGCTCGCCCAGGGCAGAGCAGCCTCACGCCAGCCACTCTGCCAGATCGGGCCTCTGAGCAGAGCTGGAGCTCTGCCGTACTGGAGGCTCACTGGGCTCCGCCCAAGGAGTGAGTGCAGACGCACGCAGCTGGGCTGCCTCCTCTTCTCCCGAGGAGGCTCGCTTCCCGCATGCTGTGCACTAGGCTTCCAGGCGGGGGCGCCCCGCGCCCCCTACAGGTCTTGGCTCAGGGGCTGCTTCCCTGGAGCTGGGGCTGCCGGCGGGAGCCCAGACACGCAGGGGCAGGCCCCACCACCTGCACACGTCTCTGCTGGGGAGCAGAGCGCTAGGGACATGACGTCTGTCAGGCACCTTCTGGGCGCCCACGGAGTCAGCCTCCGGGAGTGTGGGGCTGCAGACCACAGCCAGGGGACCTGGGAGCCTTGTGCTCTCCGTGCGGCGCTGAGTCTGGGCGGCCAAGCAACCGCTGGTGGAGCCCTGCACTTGCCCTCCCCTCCCCTCTACGAGAGGCCTCACTGCTGGAGGGCTTGGCAGTGTGCAAGCCACCGGCTCCTAAGCCTTCCCCAAGGACGCCCGGGGCCTAGATGCAAAGGCAAGGCAGGAGTGGAGCTGAGGCCAGGAAGGCGCCAAGGGGCCTCTCCCAGCATCGCACAGCCTGCTCCTTCCCGGGCAGCAAGCCTAGCAGCGAGGCAAGCCTGGGCAAGTCTCGCCCAGGGCAGAGCAGTCTCGCCCAGGGCAGAGCAGCCTCGCGCAAGGCACTTGACTGGATCCGGCCTCTGAGCAGAGCTGGAGCTCTGCCGTCCTGGAGGCACACTCGGCTCGGCCCAAGCAGGGCTTGCAGCTGCACGCGGCTTGGCTCCCTCGACTCTTCCCAAGGAGGCTCGCTTCCAAGCGGACCGTGCACTTGGCTTCCAGGCAGGGACGCCCCGCGCCTCCTGCAGGTCTTGGCACAGGGGCTGCTTCCCCTGAGCGGAGGCTGTGGGCGGCAGCCCAGACACGCAGGGGCAGGCCCCAACCACCTGCCCACGTCTCTGCTGGTGGGGAGAGCACTAGGGAAATGACGTCTGTCAGGCACCTTCTGGGCGCTCACGGAGTCAGCCTCCGGGTGTGTGGGGCTGCAGACCACAGCCGGGGGCCCTGGGGAAGCCTGGTGCTCTCCGTGCTGTGCTGAGTCTGGGCGGCCAAGCGACCGCTGGAGGAGCCCTGCACTTGCCATTCCCTTCCCTATGACAGAGCTCTCACGGCTGGAGGGCTTGGCAGCGTGCACCCCACCGGCCCCTAAGCCCTCCGCAAGGACGCCTGGGGACTAGGTGCAAAGGCAAGGCAGGAGTGGAGCTGAGGCCAGGAAGGCGCCAGGAGCGTCTGCCTGTCTGGCGCAGCCTGCTCCTTCCCGGGCAGGAAGCCTAGCAGCGAGGCAAGTCTGGGCAAGGCTCGCCCAGGGCAGAGCAGCCTCACGCCAGCCACTCTGCCAGATCGGGCCTCTGAGCAGAGCTGGAGCTCTGCCGTACTGGAGGCTCACTGGGCTCCGCCCAAGGAGTGAGTGCAGACGCACGCAGCTGGGCTGCCTCCTCTTCTCCCGAGGAGGCTCGCTTCCCGCATGCTGTGCACTAGGCTTCCAGGCGGGGGCGCCCCGCGCCCCCTACAGGTCTTGGCTCAGGGGCTGCTTCCCTGGAGCTGGGGCTGCCGGCGGGAGCCCAGACACGCAGGGGCAGGCCCCACCACCTGCACACGTCTCTGCTGGGGAGCAGAGCGCTAGGGACATGACGTCTGTCAGGCACCTTCTGGGCGCCCACGGAGTCAGCCTCCGGGAGTGTGGGGCTGCAGACCACAGCCAGGGGACCTGGGAGCCTTGTGCTCTCCGTGCGGCGCTGAGTCTGGGCGGCCAAGCAACCGCTGGTGGAGCCCTGCACTTGCCCTCCCCTCCCCTCTACGAGAGGCCTCACTGCTGGAGGGCTTGGCAGTGTGCAAGCCACCGGCTCCTAAGCCTTCCCCAAGGACGCCCGGGGCCTAGATGCAAAGGCAAGGCAGGAGTGGAGCTGAGGCCAGGAAGGCGCCAGGGGCCTCTCCCAGCATCGCACAGCCTGCTCCTTCCCGGGCAGCAAGCCTAGCAGCGAGGCAAGCCTGGGCAAGTCTCGCCCAGGGCAGAGCAGCCTCGCGCAAGGCACTTGACTGGATCCGGCCTCTGAGCAGAGCTGGAGCTCTGCCGTCCTGGAGGCACACTCGGCTCGGCCCAAGCAGGGCTTGCAGCTGCACGCGGCTTGGCTCCCTCGACTCTTCCCAAGGAGGCTCGCTTCCAAGCGGACCGTGCACTTGGCTTCCAGGCAGGGACGCCCCGCGCCTCCTGCAGGTCTTGGCACAGGGGCTGCTTCCCCTGAGCGGAGGCTGTGGGCGGCAGCCCAGACACGCAGGGGCAGGCCCCAACCACCTGCCCACGTCTCTGCTGGTGGGGAGAGCACTAGGGAAATGACGTCTGTCAGGCACCTTCTGGGCGCTCACGGAGTCAGCCTCCGGGTGTGTGGGGCTGCAGACCACAGCCGGGGGCCCTGGGGAAGCCTGGTGCTCTCCGTGCTGTGCTGAGTCTGGGCGGCCAAGCGACCGCTGGAGGAGCCCTGCACTTGCCATTCCCTTCCCTATGACAGAGCTCTCACGGCTGGAGGGCTTGGCAGCGTGCACCCCACCGGCCCCTAAGCCCTCCGCAAGGACGCCTGGGGACTAGGTGCAAAGGCAAGGCAGGAGTGGAGCTGAGGCCAGGAAGGCGCCAGGAGCGTCTGCCTGTCTGGCGCAGCCTGCTCCTTCCCGGGCAGGAAGCCTAGCAGCGAGGCAAGTCTGGGCAAGGCTCGCCCAGGGCAGAGCAGCCTCACGCCAGCCACTCTGCCAGATCGGGCCTCTGAGCAGAGCTGGAGCTCTGCCGTACTGGAGGCTCACTGGGCTCCGCCCAAGGAGTGAGTGCAGACGCACGCAGCTGGGCTGCCTCCTCTTCTCCCGAGGAGGCTCGCTTCCCGCATGCTGTGCACTAGGCTTCCAGGCGGGGGCGCCCCGCGCCCCCTACAGGTCTTGGCTCAGGGGCTGCTTCCCTGGAGCTGGGGCTGCCGGCGGGAGCCCAGACACGCAGGGGCAGGCCCCACCACCTGCACACGTCTCTGCTGGGGAGCAGAGCGCTAGGGACATGACGTCTGTCAGGCACCTTCTGGGCGCCCACGGAGTCAGCCTCCGGGAGTGTGGGGCTGCAGACCACAGCCAGGGGACCTGGGAGCCTTGTGCTCTCCGTGCGGCGCTGAGTCTGGGCGGCCAAGCAACCGCTGGTGGAGCCCTGCACTTGCCCTCCCCTCCCCTCTACGAGAGGCCTCACTGCTGGAGGGCTTGGCAGTGTGCAAGCCACCGGCTCCTAAGCCTTCCCCAAGGACGCCCGGGGCCTAGATGCAAAGGCAAGGCAGGAGTGGAGCTGAGGCCAGGAAGGCGCCAGGGGCCTCTCCCAGCATCGCACAGCCTGCTCCTTCCCGGGCAGCAAGCCTAGCAGCGAGGCAAGCCTGGGCAAGTCTCGCCCAGGGCAGAGCAGCCTCGCGCAAGGCACTTGACTGGATCCGGCCTCTGAGCAGAGCTGGAGCTCTGCCGTCCTGGAGGCACACTCGGCTCGGCCCAAGCAGGGCTTGCAGCTGCACGCGGCTTGGCTCCCTCGACTCTTCCCAAGGAGGCTCTTCCAAGCGGACCGTGCACTTGGCTTCCAGGCAGGGACGCCCCGCGCCTCCTGCAGGTCTTGGCACAGGGGCTGCTTCCCCTGAGCGGAGGCTGTGGGCGGCAGCCCAGACACGCAGGGGCAGGCCCCAACCACCTGCCCACGTCTCTGCTGGTGGGGAGAGCACTAGGGAAATGACGTCTGTCAGGCACCTTCTGGGCGCTCACGGAGTCAGCCTCCGGGTGTGTGGGGCTGCAGACCACAGCCGGGGGCCCTGGGGAAGCCTGGTGCTCTCCGTGCTGTGCTGAGTCTGGCGGCCAAGCGACCGCTGGAGGAGCCCTGCACTTGCCATTCCCTTCCCTATGACAGAGCTCTCACGGCTGGAGGGCTTGGCAGCGTGCACCCCACCGGCCCCTAAGCCCTCCGCAAGGACGCCTGGGGACTAGGTGCAAAGGCAAGGCAGGAGTGGAGCTGAGGCCAGGAAGGCGCCAGGAGCGTCTGCCTGTCTGGCGCAGCCTGCTCCTTCCCGGGCAGGAAGCCTAGCAGCGAGGCAAGTCTGGGCAAGGCTCGCCCAGGGCAGAGCAGCCTCACGCCAGCCACTCTGCCAGATCGGGCCTCTGAGCAGAGCTGGAGCTCTGCCGTACTGGAGGCTCACTGGGCTCCGCCCAAGGAGTGAGTGCAGACGCACGCAGCTGGGCTGCCTCCTCTTCTCCCGAGGAGGCTCGCTTCCCGCATGCTGTGCACTAGGCTTCCAGGCGGGGGGCGCCCCGCGCCCCCTACAGGTCTTGGCTCAGGGGCTGCTTCCCTGGAGCTGGGGCTGCCGGCGGGAGCCCAGACACGCATGGGCAGGCCCCACCACCTGCACACGTCTCTGCTGGGGAGCAGAGCGCTAGGGACATGACGTCTGTCAGGCACCTTCTGGGCGCCCACGGAGTCAGCCTCCGGGAGTGTGGGGCTGCAGACCACAGCCAGGGGACCTGGGAGCCTTGTGCTCTCCGTGCGGCGCTGAGTCTGGGCGGCCAAGCAACCGCTGGTGGAGCCCTGCACTTGCCCTCCCCTCCCCTCTACGAGAGGCCTCACTGCTGGAGGGCTTGGCAGTGTGCAAGCCACCGGCTCCTAAGCCTTCCCCAAGGACGCCCGGGGCCTAGATGCAAAGGCAAGGCAGGAGTGGAGCTGAGGCCAGGAAGGCGCCAGGGGCCTCTCCCAGCATCGCACAGCCTGCTCCTTCCCGGGCAGCAAGCCTAGCAGCGAGGGCAAGCTCTGGGCAAGTCTCGCCCAGGGCAGAGCAGCCTCGCGCAAGGCACTTGACTGGATCCGGCCTCTGAGCAGAGCTGGAGCTCTGCCGTCCTGGAGGCACACTCGGCTCGGCCCAAGCAGGGCTTGCAGCTGCACGCGGCTTGGCTCCCTCGACTCTTCCCAAGGAGGCTCGCTTCTCAAGCGGACCGTGCACTTGGCTTCCAGGCAGGGACGCCCCGCGCCTCCTGCAGGTCTTGGCACAGGGGCTGCTTCCCCTGAGCGGAGGCTGTGGGCGGCAGCCCAGACACGCAGGGGCAGGCCCCAACCACCTGCCCACGTCTCTGCTGGTGGGGAGAGCACTAGGGAAATGACGTCTGTCAGGCACCTTCTGGCGCTCACGGAGTCAGCCTCCGGGTGTGTGGGGCTGCAGAGCACAGCCGGGGGCCCTGGGGAAGCCTGGTGCTCTCCGTGCTGTGCTGAGTCTGGGCGGCCAAGCGACCGCTGGAGGAGCCCTGCACTTGCCATTCCCTTCCTATGACAGAGCTCTCACGGCTGGAGGGCTTGGCAGCGTGCACCCCCACCGGCCCCTAAGCCCTCCGCAAGGACGCCTGGGGACTAGTGCAAAGGCAAGGCAGGAGTGGAGCTGAGGCCAGGAAGGCGCCAGGAGCGTCTGCCTGTCTGGCGCAGCCTGCTCCTTCCCGGGCAGGAAGCCTAGCAGCGAGGCAAGTCTGGCAAGGCTCGCCCAGGGCAGAGCAGCCCTCACGCCAGCCACTCTGCCAGATCGGGCCTCTGAGCAGAGCTGGAGCTCTGCCGTACTGGAGGCTCACTGGGCTCCGCCCAAGGAGTGAGTGCAGACGCACGCAGCTGGGCTGCCTCCTCTTCTCCGAGGAGGCTCGCTTCCCGCATGCTGTGCACTAGGCTTCCAGGCGGGGGCGCCCCGCGCCCCCTACAGGTCTTGGCTCAGGGGCTGCTTCCCTGGAGCTGGGGCTGCCGGCGGGAGCCCAGACACGCAGGGGCAGGCCCCACCACCTGCACACGTCTCTGCTGGGGAGCAGAGCGCTAGGGACATGACGTCTGTCAGGCACCTTCTGGGCGCCCACGGAGTCAGCCTCCGGGAGTGTGGGGCTGCAGACCACAGCCAGGGGACCTGGGAGCCTTGTGCTCTCCGTGCGGCGCTGAGTCTGGGCGGGCCAAGCAACCGCTGGTGGAGCCTGCACTTGCCCTCCCCTCCCCTCTACGAGAGGCCTCACTGCTGGAGGGCTTGGCAGTGTGCAAGCCACCGGCTCCTAAGCCTTCCCCAGGACGCCCGGGGCCTAGATGCAAAGGCAAGGCAGGAGTGGAGCTGAGGCCAGGAAGGCGCCAGGGGCCTCTCCCAGCATCGCACAGCCTGCTCCTTCCCGGGCAGCAAGCCTAGCAGCGAGGCAAGCCTGGGCAAGTCTCGCCCAGGGCAGAGCAGCCTCGCGCAAGGCACTTGACTGGATCCGGCCTCTGAGCAGAGCTGGAGCTCTGCCGTCCTGGAGGCACACTCGGCTCGGCCCAAGCAGGGCTTGCAGCTGCACGCGGCTTGGCTCCCTCGACTCTTCCCAAGGAGGCTCGCTTCCAAGCGGACCGTGCACTTGGCTTCCAGGCAGGGACGCCCCGCGCCTCCTGCAGGTCTGGGCTGCTTCCCCTGAGCGGAGGCTGTGGGCGGCAGCCCAGACACGCAGGGGCAGGCCCCAACCACCTGCCCACGTCTCTGCTGGTGGGGAGAGCACTAGGGAAATGACGTCTGTCAGGCACCTTCTGGGCGCTCACGGAGTCAGCCTCCGGGTGTGTGGGGCTGCAGAGCACAGCCGGGGGCCCTGGGGAAGCCTGGTGCTCTCCGTGCTGTGCTGAGTCTGGGCGGCCAAGCGACCGCTGGAGGAGCCCTGCACTTGCCATTCCCTTCCCTATGACAGAGCTCTCACGGCTGGAGGGCTTGGCAGCGTGCACCCCACCGGCCCCTAAGCCCTCCGCAAGGACGCCTGGGGACTAGGTGCAAAGGCAAGGCAGGAGTGGAGCTGAGGCCAGGAAGGCGCCAGGAGCGTCTGCCTGTCTGGCGCAGCCTGCTCCTTCCCGGGCAGGAAGCCTAGCAGCGAGGCAAGTCTGGGCAAGGCTCGCCCAGGGCAGAGCAGCCTCACGCCAGCCACTCTGCCAGATCGGGCCTCTGAGCAGAGCTGGAGCTCTGCCGTACTGGAGGCTCACTGGGCTCCGCCCAAGGAGTGAGTGCAGACGCACGCAGCTGGGCTGCCTCCTCTTCTCCCGAGGAGGCTCGCTTCCCGCATGCTGTGCACTAGGCTTCCAGGCGGGGGCGCCCCGCGCCCCCTACAGGTCTTGGCTCAGGGGCTGCTTCCCTGGAGCTGGGGCTGCCGGCGGGAGCCCAGACACGCAGGGGCAGGCCCCACCACCTGCACACGTCTCTGCTGGGGAGCAGAGCGCTAGGGACATGACGTCTGTCAGGCACCTTCTGGGCGCCCACGGAGTCAGCCTCCGGGAGTGTGGGGCTGCAGACCACAGCCAGGGGACCTGGGAGCCTTGTGCTCTCCGTGCGGCGCTGAGTCTGGGCGGCCAAGCAACCGCTGGTGGAGCCCTGCACTTGCCCTCCCCTCCCCTCTACGAGAGGCCTCACTGCTGGAGGGCTTGGCAGTGTGCAAGCCACCGGCTCCTAAGCCTTCCCCAAGGACGCCCGGGGCCTAGATGCAAAGGCAAGGCAGGAGTGGAGCTGAGGCCAGGAAGGCGCCAAGGGGCCTCTCCCAGCATCGCACAGCCTGCTCCTTCCCGGGCAGCAAGCCTAGCAGCGAGGCAAGCCTGGGCAAGTCTCGCCCAGGGCAGAGCAGCCTCGCGCAAGGCACTTGACTGGATCCGGCCTCTGAGCAGAGCTGGAGCTCTGCCGTCCTGGAGGCACACTCGGCTCGGCCCAAGCAGGGATTGCAGCTGCACGCGGCTTGGCTCCCTCGACTCTTCCCAAGGAGGCTCGCTTCCAAGCGGACCGTGCACTTGGCTTCCAGGCAGGGACGCCCCGCGCCTCCTGCAGGTCTTGGCACAGGGGCTGCTTCCCCTGAGCGGAGGCTGTGGGCGGCAGCCCAGACACGCAGGGGCAGGCCCCAACCACCTGCCCACGTCTCTGCTGGTGGGGAGAGCACTAGGGAAATGACGTCTGTCAGGCACCTTCTGGGCGCTCACGGAGTCAGCCTCCGGGTGTGTGGGGCTGCAGACCACAGCCGGGGGCCCTGGGGAAGCCTGGTGCTCTCCGTGCTGTGCTGAGTCTGGGCGGCCAAGCGACCGCTGGAGGAGCCCTGCACTTGCCATTCCCTTCCCTATGACAGAGCTCTCACGGCTGGAGGGCTTGGCAGCGTGCACCCCACCGGCCCCTAAGCCCTCCGCAAGGACGCCTGGGGACTAGGTGCAAAGGCAAGGCAGGAGTGGAGCTGAGGCCAGGAAGGCGCCAGGAGCGTCTGCCTGTCTGGCGCAGCCTGCTCCTTCCCGGGCAGGAAGCCTAGCAGCGAGGCAAGTCTGGGCAAGGCTCGCCCAGGGCAGAGCAGCCTCACGCCAGCCACTCTGCCAGATCGGGCCTCTGAGCAGAGCTGGAGCTCTGCCGTACTGGAGGCTCACTGGGCTCCGCCCAAGGAGTGAGTGCAGACGCACGCAGCTGGGCTGCCTCCTCTTCTCCCGAGGAGGCTCGCTTCCCGCATGCTGTGCACTAGGCTTCCAGGCGGGGGCGCCCCGCGCCCCCTACAGGTCTTGGCTCAGGGGCTGCTTCCCTGGAGCTGGGGCTGCCGGCGGGAGCCCAGACACGCAGGGGCAGGCCCCACCACCTGCACACGTCTCTGCCGGGGAGCAGAGCGCTAGGGACATGACGTCTGTCAGGCACCTTCTGGGCGCCCACGGAGTCAGCCTCCGGGAGTGTGGGGCTGCAGACCACAGCCAGGGGACCTGGGAGCCTTGTGCTCTCCGTGCGGCGCTGAGTCTGGGCGGCCAAGCAACCGCTGGTGGAGCCCTGCACTTGCCCTCCCCTCCCCTCTACGAGAGGCCTCACTGCTGGAGGGCTTGGCAGTGTGCAAGCTACCGGCTCCTAAGCCATCCCCAAGGACGCCCGGGGCCTAGATGCAAAGGCAAGGCAGGAGTGGAGCTGAGGCCAGGAAGGCGCCAAGGGGCCTCTCCCAGCATCGCACAGCCTGCTCCTTCCCGGGCAGCAAGCCTAGCAGCGAGGCAAGCCTGGGCAAGTCTCGCCCAGGGCAGAGCAGCCTCGCGCAAGGCACTTGACTGGATCCGGCCTCTGAGCAGAGCTGGAGCTCTGCCGTCCTGGAGGCACACTCGGCTCGGCCCAAGCAGGGCTTGCAGCTGCACGCGGCTTGGCTCCCTCGACTCTTCCCAAGGAGGCTCGCTTCCAAGCGGACCGTGCACTTGGCTTCCAGGCAGGGACGCCCCGCGCCTCCTGCAGGTCTTGGCACAGGGGCTGCTTCCCCTGAGCGGAGGCTGTGGGCGGCAGCCCAGACACGCAGGGGCAGGCCCCAACCACCTGCCCACGTCTCTGCTGGTGGGGAGAGCACTAGGGAAATGACGTCTGTCAGGCACCTTCTGGGCGCTCACGGAGTCAGCCTCCGGGTGTGTGGGGCTGCAGACCACAGCCGGGGGCCCTGGGGAAGCCTGGTGCTCTCCGTGCTGTGCTGAGTCTGGGCGGCCAAGCGACCGCTGGAGGAGCCCTGCACTTGCCATTCCCTTCCCTATGACAGAGCTCTCACGGCTGGAGGGCTTGGCAGCGTGCACCCCACCGGCCCCTAAGCCCTCCGCAAGGACGCCTGGGGACTAGGTGCAAAGGCAAGGCAGGAGTGGAGCTGAGGCCAGGAAGGCGCCAGGAGCGTCTGCCTGTCTGGCGCAGCCTGCTCCTTCCCGGGCAGGAAGCCTAGCAGCGAGGCAAGTCTGGGCAAGGCTCGCCCAGGGCAGAGCAGCCTCACGCCAGCCACTCTGCCAGATCGGGCCTCTGAGCAGAGCTGGAGCTCTGCCGTACTGGAGGCTCACTGGGCTCCGCCCAAGGAGTGAGTGCAGACGCACGCAGCTGGGCTGCCTCCTCTTCTCCCGAGGAGGCTCGCTTCCCGCATGCTGTGCACTAGGCTTCCAGGCGGGGGCGCCCCGCGCCCCCTACAGGTCTTGGCTCAGGGGCTGCTTCCCTGGAGCTGGGGCTGCCGGCGGGAGCCCAGACACGCAGGGGCAGGCCCCACCACCTGCACACGTCTCTGCTGGGGAGCAGAGCGCTAGGGACATGACGTCTGTCAGGCACCTTCTGGGCGCCCACGGAGTCAGCCTCCGGGAGTGTGGGGCTGCAGACCACAGCCAGGGGACCTGGGAGCCTTGTGCTCTCCGTGCGGCGCTGAGTCTGGGCGGCCAAGCAACCGCTGGTGGAGCCCTGCACTTGCCCTCCCCTCCCCTCTACGAGAGGCCTCACTGCTGGAGGGCTTGGCAGTGTGCAAGCCACCGGCTCCTAAGCCTTCCCCAAGGACGCCCGGGGCCTAGATGCAAAGGCAAGGCAGGAGTGGAGCTGAGGCCAGGAAGGCGCCAGGGGCCTCTCCCAGCATCGCACAGCCTGCTCCTTCCCGGGCAGCAAGCCTAGCAGCGAGGCAAGCCTGGGCAAGTCTCGCCCAGGGCAGAGCAGCCTCGCGCAAGGCACTTGACTGGATCCGGCCTCTGAGCAGAGCTGGAGCTCTGCCGTCCTGGAGGCACACTCGGCTCGGCCCAAGCAGGGCTTGCAGCTGCACGCGGCTTGGCTCCCTCGACTCTTCCCAAGGAGGCTCGCTTCCAAGCGGACCGTGCACTTGGCTTCCAGGCAGGGACGCCCCGCGCCTCCTGCAGGTCTTGGCACAGGGGCTGCTTCCCCTGAGCGGAGGCTGTGGGCGGCAGCCCAGACACGCAGGGGCAGGCCCCAACCACCTGCCCACGTCTCTGCTGGTGGGGAGAGCACTAGGGAAATGACGTCTGTCAGGCACCTTCTGGGCGCTCACGGAGTCAGCCTCCGGGTGTGTGGGGCTGCAGACCACAGCCGGGGGCCCTGGGGAAGCCTGGTGCTCTCCGTGCTGTGCTGAGTCTGGGCGGCCAAGCGACCGCTGGAGGAGCCCTGCACTTGCCATTCCCTTCCCTATGACAGAGCTCTCACGGCTGGAGGGCTTGGCAGCGTGCACCCCACCGGCCCCTAAGCCCTCCGCAAGGACGCCTGGGGACTAGGTGCAAAGGCAAGGCAGGAGTGGAGCTGAGGCCAGGAAGGCGCCAGGAGCGTCTGCCTGTCTGGCGCAGCCTGCTCCTTCCCGGGCAGGAAGCCTAGCAGCGAGGCAAGTCTGGGCAAGGCTCGCCCAGGGCAGAGCAGCCTCACGCCAGCCACTCTGCCAGATCGGGCCTCTGAGCAGAGCTGGAGCTCTGCCGTACTGGAGGCTCACTGGGCTCCGCCCAAGGAGTGAGTGCAGACGCACGCAGCTGGGCTGCCTCCTCTTCTCCCGAGGAGGCTCGCTTCCCGCATGCTGTGCACTAGGCTTCCAGGCGGGGGCGCCCCGCGCCCCCTACAGGTCTTGGCTCAGGGGCTGCTTCCCTGGAGCTGGGGCTGCCGGCGGGAGCCCAGACACGCAGGGGCAGGCCCCACCACCTGCACACGTCTCTGCTGGGGAGCAGAGCGCTAGGGACATGACGTCTGTCAGGCACCTTCTGGGCGCCCACGGAGTCAGCCTCCGGGAGTGTGGGGCTGCAGACCACAGCCAGGGGACCTGGGAGCCTTGTGCTCTCCGTGCGGCGCTGAGTCTGGGCGGCCAAGCAACCGCTGGTGGAGCCCTGCACTTGCCCTCCCCTCCCCTCTACGAGAGGCCTCACTGCTGGAGGGCTTGGCAGTGTGCAAGCCACCGGCTCCTAAGCCTTCCCCAAGGACGCCCGGGGCCTAGATGCAAAGGCAAGGCAGGAGTGGAGCTGAGGCCAGGAAGGCGCCAAGGGGCCTCTCCCAGCATCGCACAGCCTGCTCCTTCCCGGGCAGCAAGCCTAGCAGCGAGGCAAGCCTGGGCAAGTCTCGCCCAGGGCAGAGCAGCCTCGCGCAAGGCACTTGACTGGATCCGGCCTCTGAGCAGAGCTGGAGCTCTGCCGTCCTGGAGGCACACTCGGCTCGGCCCAAGCAGGGATTGCAGCTGCACGCGGCTTGGCTCCCTCGACTCTTCCCAAGGAGGCTCGCTTCCAAGCGGACCGTGCACTTGGCTTCCAGGCAGGGACGCCCCGCGCCTCCTGCAGGTCTTGGCACAGGGGCTGCTTCCCCTGAGCGGAGGCTGTGGGCGGCAGCCCAGACACGCAGGGGCAGGCCCCAACCACCTGCCCACGTCTCTGCTGGTGGGGAGAGCACTAGGGAAATGACGTCTGTCAGGCACCTTCTGGGCGCTCACGGAGTCAGCCTCCGGGTGTGTGGGGCTGCAGACCACAGCCGGGGGCCCTGGGGAAGCCTGGTGCTCTCCGTGCTGTGCTGAGTCTGGGCGGCCAAGCGACCGCTGGAGGAGCCCTGCACTTGCCATTCCCTTCCCTATGACAGAGCTCTCACGGCTGGAGGGCTTGGCAGCGTGCACCCCACCGGCCCCTAAGCCCTCCGCAAGGACGCCTGGGGACTAGGTGCAAAGGCAAGGCAGGAGTGGAGCTGAGGCCAGGAAGGCGCCAGGAGCGTCTGCCTGTCTGGCGCAGCCTGCTCCTTCCCGGGCAGGAAGCCTAGCAGCGAGGCAAGTCTGGGCAAGGCTCGCCCAGGGCAGAGCAGCCTCACGCCAGCCACTCTGCCAGATCGGGCCTCTGAGCAGAGCTGGAGCTCTGCCGTACTGGAGGCTCACTGGGCTCCGCCCAAGGAGTGAGTGCAGACGCACGCAGCTGGGCTGCCTCCTCTTCTCCCGAGGAGGCTCGCTTCCCGCATGCTGTGCACTAGGCTTCCAGGCGGGGGCGCCCCGCGCCCCCTACAGGTCTTGGCTCAGGGGCTGCTTCCCTGGAGCTGGGGCTGCCGGCGGGAGCCCAGACACGCAGGGGCAGGCCCCACCACCTGCACACGTCTCTGCTGGGGAGCAGAGCGCTAGGGACATGACGTCTGTCAGGCACCTTCTGGGCGCCCACGGAGTCAGCCTCCGGGAGTGTGGGGCTGCAGACCACAGCCAGGGGACCTGGGAGCCTTGTGCTCTCCGTGCGGCGCTGAGTCTGGGCGGCCAAGCAACCGCTGGTGGAGCCCTGCACTTGCCCTCCCCTCCCCTCTACGAGAGGCCTCACTGCTGGAGGGCTTGGCAGTGTGCAAGCCACCGGCTCCTAAGCCTTCCCCAAGGACGCCCGGGGCCTAGATGCAAAGGCAAGGCAGGAGTGGAGCTGAGGCCAGGAAGGCGCCAAGGGGCCTCTCCCAGCATCGCACAGCCTGCTCCTTCCCGGGCAGCAAGCCTAGCAGCGAGGCAAGCCTGGGCAAGTCTCGCCCAGGGCAGAGCAGCCTCGCGCAAGGCACTTGACTGGATCCGGCCTCTGAGCAGAGCTGGAGCTCTGCCGTCCTGGAGGCACACTCGGCTCGGCCCAAGCAGGGCTTGCAGCTGCACGCGGCTTGGCTCCCTCGACTCTTCCCAAGGAGGCTCGCTTCCAAGCGGACCGTGCACTTGGCTTCCAGGCAGGGACGCCCCGCGCCTCCTGCAGGTCTTGGCACAGGGGCTGCTTCCCCTGAGCGGAGGCTGTGGGCGGCAGCCCAGACACGCAGGGGCAGGCCCCAACCACCTGCCCACGTCTCTGCTGGTGGGGAGAGCACTAGGGAAATGACGTCTGTCAGGCACCTTCTGGGCGCTCACGGAGTCAGCCTCCGGGTGTGTGGGGCTGCAGACCACAGCCGGGGGCCCTGGGGAAGCCTGGTGCTCTCCGTGCTGTGCTGAGTCTGGGCGGCCAAGCGACCGCTGGTGGAGCCCTGCACTTGCCCTCCCCTCCCCTCTACGAGAGGCCTCACTGCTGGAGGGCTTGGCAGTGTGCAAGCCACCGGCTCCTAAGCCTTCCCCAAGGACGCCCGGGGCCTAGATGCAAAGGCAAGGCAGGAGTGGAGCTGAGGCCAGGAAGGCGCCAAGGGGCCTCTCCCAGCATCGCACAGCCTGCTCCTTCCCGGGCAGCAAGCCTAGCAGCGAGGCAAGCCTGGGCAAGTCTCGCCCAGGGCAGAGCAGCCTCGCGCAAGGCACTTGACTGGATCCGGCCTCTGAGCAGAGCTGGAGCTCTGCCGTCCTGGAGGCACACTCGGCTCGGCCCAAGCAGGGCTTGCAGCTGCACGCGGCTTGGCTCCCTCGACTCTTCCCAAGGAGGCTCGCTTCCAAGCGGACCGTGCACTTGGCTTCCAGGCAGGGACGCCCCGCGCCTCCTGCAGGTCTTGGCACAGGGGCTGCTTCCCCTGAGCGGAGGCTGTGGGCGGCAGCCCAGACACGCAGGGGCAGGCCCCAACCACCTGCCCACGTCTCTGCTGGTGGGGAGAGCACTAGGGAAATGACGTCTGTCAGGCACCTTCTGGGCGCTCACGGAGTCAGCCTCCGGGTGTGTGGGGCTGCAGACCACAGCCGGGGGCCCTGGGGAAGCCTGGTGCTCTCCGTGCTGTGCTGAGTCTGGGCGGCCAAGCGACCGCTGGAGGAGCCCTGCACTTGCCATTCCCTTCCCTATGACAGAGCTCTCACGGCTGGAGGGCTTGGCAGCGTGCACCCCACCGGCCCCTAAGCCCTCCGCAAGGACGCCTGGGGACTAGGTGCAAAGGCAAGGCAGGAGTGGAGCTGAGGCCAGGAAGGCGCCAGGAGCGTCTGCCTGTCTGGCGCAGCCTGCTCCTTCCCGGGCAGGAAGCCTAGCAGCGAGGCAAGTCTGGGCAAGGCTCGCCCAGGGCAGAGCAGCCTCACGCCAGCCACTCTGCCAGATCGGGCCTCTGAGCAGAGCTGGAGCTCTGCCGTACTGGAGGCTCACTGGGCTCCGCCCAAGGAGTGAGTGCAGACGCACGCAGCTGGGCTGCCTCCTCTTCTCCCGAGGAGGCTCGCTTCCCGCATGCTGTGCACTAGGCTTCCAGGCGGGGGCGCCCCGCGCCCCCTACAGGTCTTGGCTCAGGGGCTGCTTCCCTGGAGCTGGGGCTGCCGGCGGGAGCCCAGACACGCAGGGGCAGGCCCCACCACCTGCACACGTCTCTGCTGGGGAGCAGAGCGCTAGGGACATGACGTCTGTCAGGCACCTTCTGGGCGCCCACGGAGTCAGCCTCCGGGAGTGTGGGGCTGCAGACCACAGCCAGGGGACCTGGGAGCCTTGTGCTCTCCGTGCGGCGCTGAGTCTGGGCGGCCAAGCAACCGCTGGTGGAGCCCTGCACTTGCCCTCCCCTCCCCTCTACGAGAGGCCTCACTGCTGGAGGGCTTGGCAGTGTGCAAGCCACCGGCTCCTAAGCCTTCCCCAAGGACGCCCGGGGCCTAGATGCAAAGGCAAGGCAGGAGTGGAGCTGAGGCCAGGAAGGCGCCAAGGGGCCTCTCCCAGCATCGCACAGCCTGCTCCTTCCCGGGCAGCAAGCCTAGCAGCGAGGCAAGCCTGGGCAAGTCTCGCCCAGGGCAGAGCAGCCTCGCGCAAGGCACTTGACTGGATCCGGCCTCTGAGCAGAGCTGGAGCTCTGCCGTCCTGGAGGCACACTCGGCTCGGCCCAAGCAGGGCTTGCAGCTGCACGCGGCTTGGCTCCCTCGACTCTTCCCAAGGAGGCTCGCTTCCAAGCGGACCGTGCACTTGGCTTCCAGGCAGGGACGCCCCGCGCCTCCTGCAGGTCTTGGCACAGGGGCTGCTTCCCCTGAGCGGAGGCTGTGGGCGGCAGCCCAGACACGCAGGGGCAGGCCCCAACCACCTGCCCACGTCTCTGCTGGTGGGGAGAGCACTAGGGAAATGACGTCTGTCAGGCACCTTCTGGGCGCTCACGGAGTCAGCCTCCGGGTGTGTGGGGCTGCAGACCACAGCCGGGGGCCCTGGGGAAGCCTGGTGCTCTCCGTGCTGTGCTGAGTCTGGGCGGCCAAGCGACCGCTGGAGGAGCCCTGCACTTGCCATTCCCTTCCCTATGACAGAGCTCTCACGGCTGGAGGGCTTGGCAGCGTGCACCCCACCGGCCCCTAAGCCCTCCGCAAGGACGCCTGGGGACTAGGTGCAAAGGCAAGGCAGGAGTGGAGCTGAGGCCAGGAAGGCGCCAGGAGCGTCTGCCTGTCTGGCGCAGCCTGCTCCTTCCCGGGCAGGAAGCCTAGCAGCGAGGCAAGTCTGGGCAAGGCTCGCCCAGGGCAGAGCAGCCTCACGCCAGCCACTCTGCCAGATCGGGCCTCTGAGCAGAGCTGGAGCTCTGCCGTACTGGAGGCTCACTGGGCTCCGCCCAAGGAGTGAGTGCAGACGCACGCAGCTGGGCTGCCTCCTCTTCTCCCGAGGAGGCTCGCTTCCCGCATGCTGTGCACTAGGCTTCCAGGCGGGGGCGCCCCGCGCCCCCTACAGGTCTTGGCTCAGGGGCTGCTTCCCTGGAGCTGGGGCTGCCGGCGGGAGCCCAGACACGCAGGGGCAGGCCCCACCACCTGCACACGTCTCTGCTGGGGAGCAGAGCGCTAGGGACATGACGTCTGTCAGGCACCTTCTGGGCGCCCACGGAGTCAGCCTCCGGGAGTGTGGGGCTGCAGACCACAGCCAGGGGACCTGGGAGCCTTGTGCTCTCCGTGCGGCGCTGAGTCTGGGCGGCCAAGCAACCGCTGGTGGAGCCCTGCACTTGCCCTCCCCTCCCCTCTACGAGAGGCCTCACTGCTGGAGGGCTTGGCAGTGTGCAAGCCACCGGCTCCTAAGCCTTCCCCAAGGACGCCCGGGGCCTAGATGCAAAGGCAAGGCAGGAGTGGAGCTGAGGCCAGGAAGGCGCCAAGGGGCCTCTCCCAGCATCGCACAGCCTGCTCCTTCCCGGGCAGCAAGCCTAGCAGCGAGGCAAGCCTGGGCAAGTCTCGCCCAGGGCAGAGCAGCCTCGCGCAAGGCACTTGACTGGATCCGGCCTCTGAGCAGAGCTGGAGCTCTGCCGTCCTGGAGGCACACTCGGCTCGGCCCAAGCAGGGCTTGCAGCTGCACGCGGCTTGGCTCCCTCGACTCTTCCCAAGGAGGCTCGCTTCCAAGCGGACCGTGCACTTGGCTTCCAGGCAGGGACGCCCCGCGCCTCCTGCAGGTCTTGGCACAGGGGCTGCTTCCCCTGAGCGGAGGCTGTGGGCGGCAGCCCAGACACGCAGGGGCAGGCCCCAACCACCTGCCCACGTCTCTGCTGGTGGGGAGAGCACTAGGGAAATGACGTCTGTCAGGCACCTTCTGGGCGCTCACGGAGTCAGCCTCCGGGTGTGTGGGGCTGCAGACCACAGCCGGGGGCCCTGGGGAAGCCTGGTGCTCTCCGTGCTGTGCTGAGTCTGGGCGGCCAAGCGACCGCTGGAGGAGCCCTGCACTTGCCATTCCCTTCCCTATGACAGAGCTCTCACGGCTGGAGGGCTTGGCAGCGTGCACCCCACCGGCCCCTAAGCCCTCCGCAAGGACGCCTGGGGACTAGGTGCAAAGGCAAGGCAGGAGTGGAGCTGAGGCCAGGAAGGCGCCAGGAGCGTCTGCCTGTCTGGCGCAGCCTGCTCCTTCCCGGGCAGGAAGCCTAGCAGCGAGGCAAGTCTGGGCAAGGCTCGCCCAGGGCAGAGCAGCCTCACGCCAGCCGCTCTGCCAGATCGGGCCTCTGAGCAGAGCTGGAGCTCTGCCGTACTGGAGGCTCACTGGGCTCCGCCCAAGGAGTGAGTGCAGACGCACGCAGCTGGGCTGCCTCCTCTTCTCCCGAGGAGGCTCGCTTCCCGCATGCTGTGCACTAGGCTTCCAGGCGGGGGCGCCCCGCGCCCCCTACAGGTCTTGGCTCAGGGGCTGCTTCCCTGGAGCTGGGGCTGCCGGCGGGAGCCCAGACACGCAGGGGCAGGCCCCACCACCTGCACACGTCTCTGCTGGGGAGCAGAGCGCTAGGGACATGACGTCTGTCAGGCACCTTCTGGGCGCCCACGGAGTCAGCCTCCGGGAGTGTGGGGCTGCAGACCACAGCCAGGGGACCTGGGAGCCTTGTGCTCTCCGTGCGGCGCTGAGTCTGGGCGGCCAAGCAACCGCTGGTGGAGCCCTGCACTTGCCCTCCCCTCCCCTCTACGAGAGGCCTCACTGCTGGAGGGCTTGGCAGTGTGCAAGCCACCGGCTCCTAAGCCTTCCCCAAGGACGCCCGGGGCCTAGATGCAAAGGCAAGGCAGGAGTGGAGCTGAGGCCAGGAAGGCGCCAAGGGGCCTCTCCCAGCATCGCACAGCCTGCTCCTTCCCGGGCAGCAAGCCTAGCAGCGAGGCAAGCCTGGGCAAGTCTCGCCCAGGGCAGAGCAGCCTCGCGCAAGGCACTTGACTGGATCCGGCCTCTGAGCAGAGCTGGAGCTCTGCCGTCCTGGAGGCACACTCGGCTCGGCCCAAGCAGGGCTTGCAGCTGCACGCGGCTTGGCTCCCTCGACTCTTCCCAAGGAGGCTCGCTTCCAAGCCGACCGTGCACTTGGCTTCCAGGCAGGGACGCCCCGCGCCTCCTGCAGGTCTTGGCACAGGGGCTGCTTCCCCTGAGCGGAGGCTGTGGGCGGCAGCCCAGACACGCAGGGGCAGGCCCCAACCACCTGCCCACGTCTCTGCTGGTGGGGAGAGCACTAGGGAAATGACGTCTGTCAGGCACCTTCTGGGCGCTCACGGAGTCAGCCTCCGGGTGTGTGGGGCTGCAGACCACAGCCGGGGGCCCTGGGGAAGCCTGGTGCTCTCCGTGCTGTGCTGAGTCTGGGCGGCCAAGCGACCGCTGGAGGAGCCCTGCACTTGCCATTCCCTTCCCTATGACAGAGCTCTCACGGCTGGAGGGCTTGGCAGCGTGCACCCCACCGGCCCCTAAGCCCTCCGCAAGGACGCCTGGGGACTAGGTGCAAAGGCAAGGCAGGAGTGGAGCTGAGGCCAGGAAGGCGCCAGGAGCGTCTGCCTGTCTGGCGCAGCCTGCTCCTTCCCGGGCAGGAAGCCTAGCAGCGAGGCAAGTCTGGGCAAGGCTCGCCCAGGGCAGAGCAGCCTCACGCCAGCCACTCTGCCAGATCGGGCCTCTGAGCAGAGCTGGAGCTCTGCCGTACTGGAGGCTCACTGGGCTCCGCCCAAGGAGTGAGTGCAGACGCACGCAGCTGGGCTGCCTCCTCTTCTCCCGAGGAGGCTCGCTTCCCGCATGCTGTGCACTAGGCTTCCAGGCGGGGGCGCCCCGCGCCCCCTACAGGTCTTGGCTCAGGGGCTGCTTCCCTGGAGCTGGGGCTGCCGGCGGGAGCCCAGACACGCAGGGGCAGGCCCCACCACCTGCACACGTCTCTGCTGGGGAGCAGAGCGCTAGGGACATGACGTCTGTCAGGCACCTTCTGGGCGCCCACGGAGTCAGCCTCCGGGAGTGTGGGGCTGCAGACCACAGCCAGGGGACCTGGGAGCCTTGTGCTCTCCGTGCGGCGCTGAGTCTGGGCGGCCAAGCAACCGCTGGTGGAGCCCTGCACTTGCCCTCCCCTCCCCTCTACGAGAGGCCTCACTGCTGGAGGGCTTGGCAGTGTGCAAGCCACCGGCTCCTAAGCCTTCCCCAAGGACGCCCGGGGCCTAGATGCAAAGGCAAGGCAGGAGTGGAGCTGAGGCCAGGAAGGCGCCAAGGGGCCTCTCCCAGCATCGCACAGCCTGCTCCTTCCCGGGCAGCAAGCCTAGCAGCGAGGCAAGCCTGGGCAAGTCTCGCCCAGGGCAGAGCAGCCTCGCGCAAGGCACTTGACTGGATCCGGCCTCTGAGCAGAGCTGGAGCTCTGCCGTCCTGGAGGCACACTCGGCTCGGCCCAAGCAGGGCTTGCAGCTGCACGCGGCTTGGCTCCCTCGACTCTTCCCAAGGAGGCTCGCTTCCAAGCGGACCGTGCACTTGGCTTCCAGGCAGGGACGCCCCGCGCCTCCTGCAGGTCTTGGCACAGGGGCTGCTTCCCCTGAGCGGAGGCTGTGGGCGGCAGCCCAGACACGCAGGGGCAGGCCCCAACCACCTGCCCACGTCTCTGCTGGTGGGGAGAGCACTAGGGAAATGACGTCTGTCAGGCACCTTCTGGGCGCTCACGGAGTCAGCCTCCGGGTGTGTGGGGCTGCAGACCACAGCCGGGGGCCCTGGGGAAGCCTGGTGCTCTCCGTGCTGTGCTGAGTCTGGGCGGCCAAGCGACCGCTGGAGGAGCCCTGCACTTGCCATTCCCTTCCCTATGACAGAGCTCTCACGGCTGGAGGGCTTGGCAGCGTGCACCCCACCGGCCCCTAAGCCCTCCGCAAGGACGCCTGGGGACTAGGTGCAAAGGCAAGGCAGGAGTGGAGCTGAGGCCAGGAAGGCGCCAAGGGGCCTCTCCCAGCATCGCACAGCCTGCTCCTTCCCGGGCAGCAAGCCTAGCAGCGAGGCAAGCCTGGGCAAGTCTCGCCCAGGGCAGAGCAGCCTCGCGCAAGGCACTTGACTGGATCCGGCCTCTGAGCAGAGCTGGAGCTCTGCCGTCCTGGAGGCACACTCGGCTCGGCCCAAGCAGGGCTTGCAGCTGCACGCGGCTTGGCTCCCTCGACTCTTCCCAAGGAGGCTCGCTTCCAAGCCGACCGTGCACTTGGCTTCCAGGCAGGGACGCCCCGCGCCTCCTGCAGGTCTTGGCACAGGGGCTGCTTCCCCTGAGCGGAGGCTGTGGGCGGCAGCCCAGACACGCAGGGGCAGGCCCCAACCACCTGCCCACGTCTCTGCTGGTGGGGAGAGCACTAGGGAAATGACGTCTGTCAGGCACCTTCTGGGCGCTCACGGAGTCAGCCTCCGGGTGTGTGGGGCTGCAGACCACAGCCGGGGGCCCTGGGGAAGCCTGGTGCTCTCCGTGCTGTGCTGAGTCTGGGCGGCCAAGCGACCGCTGGAGGAGCCCTGCACTTGCCATTCCCTTCCCTATGACAGAGCTCTCACGGCTGGAGGGCTTGGCAGCGTGCACCCCACCGGCCCCTAAGCCCTCCGCAAGGACGCCTGGGGACTAGGTGCAAAGGCAAGGCAGGAGTGGAGCTGAGGCCAGGAAGGCGCCAGGAGCGTCTGCCTGTCTGGCGCAGCCTGCTCCTTCCCGGGCAGGAAGCCTAGCAGCGAGGCAAGTCTGGGCAAGGCTCGCCCAGGGCAGAGCAGCCTCACGCCAGCCACTCTGCCAGATCGGGCCTCTGAGCAGAGCTGGAGCTCTGCCGTACTGGAGGCTCACTGGGCTCCGCCCAAGGAGTGAGTGCAGACGCACGCAGCTGGGCTGCCTCCTCTTCTCCCGAGGAGGCTCGCTTCCCGCATGCTGTGCACTAGGCTTCCAGGCGGGGGCGCCCCGCGCCCCCTACAGGTCTTGGCTCAGGGGCTGCTTCCCTGGAGCTGGGGCTGCCGGCGGGAGCCCAGACACGCAGGGGCAGGCCCCACCACCTGCACACGTCTCTGCTGGGGAGCAGAGCGCTAGGGACATGACGTCTGTCAGGCACCTTCTGGGCGCCCACGGAGTCAGCCTCCGGGAGTGTGGGGCTGCAGACCACAGCCAGGGGACCTGGGAGCCTTGTGCTCTCCGTGCGGCGCTGAGTCTGGGCGGCCAAGCAACCGCTGGTGGAGCCCTGCACTTGCCCTCCCCTCCCCTCTACGAGAGGCCTCACTGCTGGAGGGCTTGGCAGTGTGCAAGCCACCGGCTCCTAAGCCTTCCCCAAGGACGCCCGGGGCCTAGATGCAAAGGCAAGGCAGGAGTGGAGCTGAGGCCAGGAAGGCGCCAAGGGGCCTCTCCCAGCATCGCACAGCCTGCTCCTTCCCGGGCAGCAAGCCTAGCAGCGAGGCAAGCCTGGGCAAGTCTCGCCCAGGGCAGAGCAGCCTCGCGCAAGGCACTTGACTGGATCCGGCCTCTGAGCAGAGCTGGAGCTCTGCCGTCCTGGAGGCACACTCGGCTCGGCCCAAGCAGGGCTTGCAGCTGCACGCGGCTTGGCTCCCTCGACTCTTCCCAAGGAGGCTCGCTTCCAAGCGGACCGTGCACTTGGCTTCCAGGCAGGGACGCCCCGCGCCTCCTGCAGGTCTTGGCACAGGGGCTGCTTCCCCTGAGCGGAGGCTGTGGGCGGCAGCCCAGACACGCAGGGGCAGGCCCCAACCACCTGCCCACGTCTCTGCTGGTGGGGAGAGCACTAGGGAAATGACGTCTGTCAGGCACCTTCTGGGCGCTCACGGAGTCAGCCTCCGGGTGTGTGGGGCTGCAGACCACAGCCGGGGGCCCTGGGGAAGCCTGGTGCTCTCCGTGCTGTGCTGAGTCTGGGCGGCCAAGCGACCGCTGGAGGAGCCCTGCACTTGCCATTCCCTTCCCTATGACAGAGCTCTCACGGCTGGAGGGCTTGGCAGCGTGCACCCCACCGGCCCCTAAGCCCTCCGCAAGGACGCCTGGGGACTAGGTGCAAAGGCAAGGCAGGAGTGGAGCTGAGGCCAGGAAGGCGCCAGGAGCGTCTGCCTGTCTGGCGCAGCCTGCTCCTTCCCGGGCAGGAAGCCTAGCAGCGAGGCAAGTCTGGGCAAGGCTCGCCCAGGGCAGAGCAGCCTCACGCCAGCCACTCTGCCAGATCGGGCCTCTGAGCAGAGCTGGAGCTCTGCCGTACTGGAGGCTCACTGGGCTCCGCCCAAGGAGTGAGTGCAGACGCACGCAGCTGGGCTGCCTCCTCTTCTCCCGAGGAGGCTCGCTTCCCGCATGCTGTGCACTAGGCTTCCAGGCGGGGGCGCCCCGCGCCCCCTACAGGTCTTGGCTCAGGGGCTGCTTCCCTGGAGCTGGGGCTGCCGGCGGGAGCCCAGACACGCAGGGGCAGGCCCCACCACCTGCACACGTCTCTGCTGGGGAGCAGAGCGCTAGGGACATGACGTCTGTCAGGCACCTTCTGGGCGCCCACGGAGTCAGCCTCCGGGAGTGTGGGGCTGCAGACCACAGCCAGGGGACCTGGGAGCCTTGTGCTCTCCGTGCGGCGCTGAGTCTGGGCGGCCAAGCAACCGCTGGTGGAGCCCTGCACTTGCCCTCCCCTCCCCTCTACGAGAGGCCTCACTGCTGGAGGGCTTGGCAGTGTGCAAGCCACCGGCTCCTAAGCCTTCCCCAAGGACGCCCGGGGCCTAGATGCAAAGGCAAGGCAGGAGTGGAGCTGAGGCCAGGAAGGCGCCAAGGGGCCTCTCCCAGCATCGCACAGCCTGCTCCTTCCCGGGCAGCAAGCCTAGCAGCGAGGCAAGCCTGGGCAAGTCTCGCCCAGGGCAGAGCAGCCTCGCGCAAGGCACTTGACTGGATCCGGCCTCTGAGCAGAGCTGGAGCTCTGCCGTCCTGGAGGCACACTCGGCTCGGCCCAAGCAGGGCTTGCAGCTGCACGCGGCTTGGCTCCCTCGACTCTTCCCAAGGAGGCTCGCTTCCAAGCGGACCGTGCACTTGGCTTCCAGGCAGGGACGCCCCGCGCCTCCTGCAGGTCTTGGCACAGGGGCTGCTTCCCCTGAGCGGAGGCTGTGGGCGGCAGCCCAGACACGCAGGGGCAGGCCCCAACCACCTGCCCACGTCTCTGCTGGTGGGGAGAGCACTAGGGAAATGACGTCTGTCAGGCACCTTCTGGGCGCTCACGGAGTCAGCCTCCGGGTGTGTGGGGCTGCAGACCACAGCCGGGGGCCCTGGGGAAGCCTGGTGCTCTCCGTGCTGTGCTGAGTCTGGGCGGCCAAGCGACCGCTGGAGGAGCCCTGCACTTGCCATTCCCTTCCCTATGACAGAGCTCTCACGGCTGGAGGGCTTGGCAGCGTGCACCCCACCGGCCCCTAAGCCCTCCGCAAGGACGCCTGGGGACTAGGTGCAAAGGCAAGGCAGGAGTGGAGCTGAGGCCAGGAAGGCGCCAGGAGCGTCTGCCTGTCTGGCGCAGCCTGCTCCTTCCCGGGCAGGAAGCCTAGCAGCGAGGCAAGTCTGGGCAAGGCTCGCCCAGGGCAGAGCAGCCTCACGCCAGCCACTCTGCCAGATCGGGCCTCTGAGCAGAGCTGGAGCTCTGCCGTACTGGAGGCTCACTGGGCTCCGCCCAAGGAGTGAGTGCAGACGCACGCAGCTGGGCTGCCTCCTCTTCTCCCGAGGAGGCTCGCTTCCCGCATGCTGTGCACTAGGCTTCCAGGCGGGGGCGCCCCGCGCCCCCTACAGGTCTTGGCTCAGGGGCTGCTTCCCTGGAGCTGGGGCTGCCGGCGGGAGCCCAGACACGCAGGGGCAGGCCCCACCACCTGCACACGTCTCTGCTGGGGAGCAGAGCGCTAGGGACATGACGTCTGTCAGGCACCTTCTGGGCGCCCACGGAGTCAGCCTCCGGGAGTGTGGGGCTGCAGACCACAGCCAGGGGACCTGGGAGCCTTGTGCTCTCCGTGCGGCGCTGAGTCTGGGCGGCCAAGCAACCGCTGGTGGAGCCCTGCACTTGCCCTCCCCTCCCCTCTACGAGAGGCCTCACTGCTGGAGGGCTTGGCAGTGTGCAAGCCACCGGCTCCTAAGCCTTCCCCAAGGACGCCCGGGGCCTAGATGCAAAGGCAAGGCAGGAGTGGAGCTGAGGCCAGGAAGGCGCCAGGGGCCTCTCCCAGCATCGCACAGCCTGCTCCTTCCCGGGCAGCAAGCCTAGCAGCGAGGCAAGCCTGGGCAAGTCTCGCCCAGGGCAGAGCAGTCTCGCCCAGGGCAGAGCAGCCTCGCGCAAGGCACTTGACTGGATCCGGCCTCTGAGCAGAGCTGGAGCTCTGCCGTCTTGGAGGCACACTCGGCTCGGCCCAAGCAGGGATTGCAGCTGCACGCGGCTTGGCTCCCTCGACTCTTCCCAAGGAGGCTCGCTTCCAAGCGGACCGTGCACTTGGCTTCCAGGCAGGGACGCCCCGCGCCTCCTGCAGGTCTTGGCACAGGGGCTGCTTCCCCTGAGCGGAGGCTGTGGGCGGCAGCCCAGACACGCAGGGGCAGGCCCCAACCACCTGCCCACGTCTCTGCTGGTGGGGAGAGCACTAGGGAAATGACGTCTGTCAGGCACCTTCTGGGCGCTCACAGAGTCAGCCTCCGGGTGTGTGGGGCTGCAGACCACAGCCGGGGGCCCTGGGGAAGCCTGGTGCTCTCCGTGCTGTGCTGAGTCTGGGCGGCCAAGCGACCGCTGGAGGAGCCCTGCACTTGCCATTCCCTTCCCTATGACAGAGCTCTCACGGCTGGAGGGCTTGGCAGCGTGCACCCCACCGGCCCCTAAGCCCTCCGCAAGGACGCCTGGGGACTAGGTGCAAAGGCAAGGCAGGAGTGGAGCTGAGGCCAGGAAGGCGCCAGGAGCGTCTGCCTGTCTGGCGCAGCCTGCTCCTTCCCGGGCAGGAAGCCTAGCAGCGAGGCAAGTCTGGGCAAGGCTCGCCCAGGGCAGAGCAGCCTCACGCCAGCCACTCTGCCAGATCGGGCCTCTGAGCAGAGCTGGAGCTCTGCCGTACTGGAGGCTCACTGGGCTCCGCCCAAGGAGTGAGTGCAGACGCACGCAGCTGGGCTGCCTCCTCTTCTCCCGAGGAGGCTCGCTTCCCGCATGCTGTGCACTAGGCTTCCAGGCGGGGGCGCCCCGCGCCCCCTACAGGTCTTGGCTCAGGGGCTGCTTCCCTGGAGCTGGGGCTGCCGGCGGGAGCCCAGACACGCAGGGGCAGGCCCCACCACCTGCACACGTCTCTGCTGGGGAGCAGAGCGCTAGGGACATGACGTCTGTCAGGCACCTTCTGGGCGCTCACGGAGTCAGCCTCCGGGTGTGTGGGGCTGCAGACCACAGCCGGGGGCCCTGGGGAAGCCTGGTGCTCTCCGTGCTGTGCTGAGTCTGGGCGGCCAAGCGACCGCTGGAGGAGCCCTGCACTTGCCATTCCCTTCCCTATGACAGAGCTCTCACGGCTGGAGGGCTTGGCAGCGTGCACCCCACCGGCCCCTAAGCCCTCCGCAAGGACGCCTGGGGACTAGGTGCAAAGGCAAGGCAGGAGTGGAGCTGAGGCCAGGAAGGCGCCAGGAGCGTCTGCCTGTCTGGCGCAGCCTGCTCCTTCCCGGGCAGGAAGCCTAGCAGCGAGGCAAGTCTGGGCAAGGCTCGCCCAGGGCAGAGCAGCCTCACGCCAGCCACTCTGCCAGATCGGGCCTCTGAGCAGAGCTGGAGCTCTGCCGTACTGGAGGCTCACTGGGCTCCGCCCAAGGAGTGAGTGCAGACGCACGCAGCTGGGCTGCCTCCTCTTCTCCCGAGGAGGCTCGCTTCCCGCATGCTGTGCACTAGGCTTCCAGGCGGGGGCGCCCCGCGCCCCCTACAGGTCTTGGCTCAGGGGCTGCTTCCCTGGAGCTGGGGCTGCCGGCGGGAGCCCAGACACGCAGGGGCAGGCCCCACCACCTGCACACGTCTCTGCTGGGGAGCAGAGCGCTAGGGACATGACGTCTGTCAGGCACCTTCTGGGCGCCCACGGAGTCAGCCTCCGGGAGTGTGGGGCTGCAGACCACAGCCAGGGGACCTGGGAGCCTTGTGCTCTCCGTGCGGCGCTGAGTCTGGGCGGCCAAGCAACCGCTGGTGGAGCCCTGCACTTGCCCTCCCCTCCCCTCTACGAGAGGCCTCACTGCTGGAGGGCTTGGCAGTGTGCAAGCCACCGGCTCCTAAGCCTTCCCCAAGGACGCCCGGGGCCTAGATGCAAAGGCAAGGCAGGAGTGGAGCTGAGGCCAGGAAGGCGCCAGGGGCCTCTCCCAGCATCGCACAGCCTGCTCCTTCCCGGGCAGCAAGCCTAGCAGCGAGGCAAGCCTGGGCAAGTCTCGCCCAGGGCAGAGCAGCCTCGCGCAAGGCACTTGACTGGATCCGGCCTCTGAGCAGAGCTGGAGCTCTGCCGTCCTGGAGGCACACTCGGCTCGGCCCAAGCAGGGCTTGCAGCTGCACGCGGCTTGGCTCCCTCGACTCTTCCCAAGGAGGCTCGCTTCCAAGCGGACCGTGCACTTGGCTTCCAGGCAGGGACGCCCCGCGCCTCCTGCAGGTCTTGGCACAGGGGCTGCTTCCCCTGAGCGGAGGCTGTGGGCGGCAGCCCAGACACGCAGGGGCAGGCCCCAACCACCTGCCCACGTCTCTGCTGGTGGGGAGAGCACTAGGGAAATGACGTCTGTCAGGCACCTTCTGGGCGCTCACGGAGTCAGCCTCCGGGTGTGTGGGGCTGCAGACCACAGCCGGGGGCCCTGGGGAAGCCTGGTGCTCTCCGTGCTGTGCTGAGTCTGGGCGGCCAAGCGACCGCTGGAGGAGCCCTGCACTTGCCATTCCCTTCCCTATGACAGAGCTCTCACGGCTGGAGGGCTTGGCAGCGTGCACCCCACCGGCCCCTAAGCCCTCCGCAAGGACGCCTGGGGACTAGGTGCAAAGGCAAGGCAGGAGTGGAGCTGAGGCCAGGAAGGCGCCAGGAGCGTCTGCCTGTCTGGCGCAGCCTGCTCCTTCCCGGGCAGGAAGCCTAGCAGCGAGGCAAGTCTGGGCAAGGCTCGCCCAGGGCAGAGCAGCCTCACGCCAGCCACTCTGCCAGATCGGGCCTCTGAGCAGAGCTGGAGCTCTGCCGTACTGGAGGCTCACTGGGCTCCGCCCAAGGAGTGAGTGCAGACGCACGCAGCTGGGCTGCCTCCTCTTCTCCCGAGGAGGCTCGCTTCCCGCATGCTGTGCACTAGGCTTCCAGGCGGGGGCGCCCCGCGCCCCCTACAGGTCTTGGCTCAGGGGCTGCTTCCCTGGAGCTGGGGCTGCCGGCGGGAGCCCAGACACGCAGGGGCAGGCCCCACCACCTGCACACGTCTCTGCTGGGGAGCAGAGCGCTAGGGACATGACGTCTGTCAGGCACCTTCTGGGCGCCCACGGAGTCAGCCTCCGGGAGTGTGGGGCTGCAGACCACAGCCAGGGGACCTGGGAGCCTTGTGCTCTCCGTGCGGCGCTGAGTCTGGGCGGCCAAGCAACCGCTGGTGGAGCCCTGCACTTGCCCTCCCCTCCCCTCTACGAGAGGCCTCACTGCTGGAGGGCTTGGCAGTGTGCAAGCCACCGGCTCCTAAGCCTTCCCCAAGGACGCCCGGGGCCTAGATGCAAAGGCAAGGCAGGAGTGGAGCTGAGGCCAGGAAGGCGCCAGGGGCCTCTCCCAGCATCGCACAGCCTGCTCCTTCCCGGGCAGCAAGCCTAGCAGCGAGGCAAGCCTGGGCAAGTCTCGCCCAGGGCAGAGCAGTCTCGCCAAGGGCAGAGCAGCCTCGCGCAAGGCACTTGACTGGATCCGGCCTCTGAGCAGAGCTGGAGCTCTGCCGTCTTGGAGGCACACTCGGCTCGGCCCAAGCAGGGATTGCAGCTGCACGCGGCTTGGCTCCCTCGACTCTTCCCAAGGAGGCTCGCTTCCAAGCGGACCGTGCACTTGGCTTCCAGGCAGGGACGCCCCGCGCCTCCTGCAGGTCTTGGCACAGGGGCTGCTTCCCCTGAGCGGAGGCTGTGGGCGGCAGCCCAGACACGCAGGGGCAGGCCCCAACCACCTGCCCACGTCTCTGCTGGTGGGGAGAGCACTAGGGAAATGACGTCTGTCAGGCACCTTCTGGGCGCTCACGGAGTCAGCCTCCGGGTGTGTGGGGCTGCAGACCACAGCCGGGGGCCCTGGGGAAGCCTGGTGCTCTCCGTGCTGTGCTGAGTCTGGGCGGCCAAGCGACCGCTGGAGGAGCCCTGCACTTGCCATTCCCTTCCCTATGACAGAGCTCTCACGGCTGGAGGGCTTGGCAGCGTGCACCCCACCGGCCCCTAAGCCCTCCGCAAGGACGCCTGGGGACTAGGTGCAAAGGCAAGGCAGGAGTGGAGCTGAGGCCAGGAAGGCGCCAGGAGCGTCTGCCTGTCTGGCGCAGCCTGCTCCTTCCCGGGCAGGAAGCCTAGCAGCGAGGCAAGTCTGGGCAAGGCTCGCCCAGGGCAGAGCAGCCTCACGCCAGCCACTCTGCCAGATCGGGCCTCTGAGCAGAGCTGGAGCTCTGCCGTACTGGAGGCTCACTGGGCTCCGCCCAAGGAGTGAGTGCAGACGCACGCAGCTGGGCTGCCTCCTCTTCTCCCGAGGAGGCTCGCTTCCCGCATGCTGTGCACTAGGCTTCCAGGCGGGGGCGCCCCGCGCCCCCTACAGGTCTTGGCTCAGGGGCTGCTTCCCTGGAGCTGGGGCTGCCGGCGGGAGCCCAGACACGCAGGGGCAGGCCCCACCACCTGCACACGTCTCTGCTGGGGAGCAGAGCGCTAGGGACATGACGTCTGTCAGGCACCTTCTGGGCGCTCACGGAGTCAGCCTCCGGGTGTGTGGGGCTGCAGACCACAGCCGGGGGCCCTGGGGAAGCCTGGTGCTCTCCGTGCTGTGCTGAGTCTGGGCGGCCAAGCGACCGCTGGAGGAGCCCTGCACTTGCCATTCCCTTCCCTATGACAGAGCTCTCACGGCTGGAGGGCTTGGCAGCGTGCACCCCACCGGCCCCTAAGCCCTCCGCAAGGACGCCTGGGGACTAGGTGCAAAGGCAAGGCAGGAGTGGAGCTGAGGCCAGGAAGGCGCCAGGAGCGTCTGCCTGTCTGGCGCAGCCTGCTCCTTCCCGGGCAGGAAGCCTAGCAGCGAGGCAAGTCTGGGCAAGGCTCGCCCAGGGCAGAGCAGCCTCACGCCAGCCACTCTGCCAGATCGGGCCTCTGAGCAGAGCTGGAGCTCTGCCGTACTGGAGGCTCACTGGGCTCCGCCCAAGGAGTGAGTGCAGACGCACGCAGCTGGGCTGCCTCCTCTTCTCCCGAGGAGGCTCGCTTCCCGCATGCTGTGCGCTAGGCTTCCAGGCGGGGGCGCCCCGCGCCCCCTACAGGTCTTGGCTCAGGGGCTGCTTCCCTGGAGCTGGGGCTGCCGGCGGGAGCCCAGACACGCAGGGGCAGGCCCCACCACCTGCACACGTCTCTGCTGGGGAGCAGAGCGCTAGGGACATGACGTCTGTCAGGCACCTTCTGGGCGCCCACGGAGTCAGCCTCCGGGAGTGTGGGGCTGCAGACCACAGCCAGGGGACCTGGGAGCCTTGTGCTCTCCGTGCGGCGCTGAGTCTGGGCGGCCAAGCAACCGCTGGTGGAGCCCTGCACTTGCCCTCCCCTCCCCTCTACGAGAGGCCTCACTGCTGGAGGGCTTGGCAGTGTGCAAGCCACCGGCTCCTAAGCCTTCCCCAAGGACGCCCGGGGCCTAGATGCAAAGGCAAGGCAGGAGTGGAGCTGAGGCCAGGAAGGCGCCAGGGGCCTCTCCCAGCATCGCACAGCCTGCTCCTTCCCGGGCAGCAAGCCTAGCAGCGAGGCAAGCCTGGGCAAGTCTCGCCCAGGGCAGAGCAGCCTCGCGCAAGGCACTTGACTGGATCCGGCCTCTGAGCAGAGCTGGAGCTCTGCCGTCCTGGAGGCACACTCGGCTCGGCCCAAGCAGGGCTTGCAGCTGCACGCGGCTTGGCTCCCTCGACTCTTCCCAAGGAGGCTCGCTTCCAAGCGGACCGTGCACTTGGCTTCCAGGCAGGGACGCCCCGCGCCTCCTGCAGGTCTTGGCACAGGGGCTGCTTCCCCTGAGCGGAGGCTGTGGGCGGCAGCCCAGACACGCAGGGGCAGGCCCCAACCACCTGCCCACGTCTCTGCTGGTGGGGAGAGCACTAGGGAAATGACGTCTGTCAGGCACCTTCTGGGCGCTCACGGAGTCAGCCTCCGGGTGTGTGGGGCTGCAGACCACAGCCGGGGGCCCTGGGGAAGCCTGGTGCTCTCCGTGCTGTGCTGAGTCTGGGCGGCCAAGCGACCGCTGGAGGAGCCCTGCACTTGCCATTCCCTTCCCTATGACAGAGCTCTCACGGCTGGAGGGCTTGGCAGCGTGCACCCCACCGGCCCCTAAGCCCTCCGCAAGGACGCCTGGGGACTAGGTGCAAAGGCAAGGCAGGAGTGGAGCTGAGGCCAGGAAGGCGCCAGGAGCGTCTGCCTGTCTGGCGCAGCCTGCTCCTTCCCGGGCAGGAAGCCTAGCAGCGAGGCAAGTCTGGGCAAGGCTCGCCCAGGGCAGAGCAGCCTCACGCCAGCCACTCTGCCAGATCGGGCCTCTGAGCAGAGCTGGAGCTCTGCCGTACTGGAGGCTCACTGGGCTCCGCCCAAGGAGTGAGTGCAGACGCACGCAGCTGGGCTGCCTCCTCTTCTCCCGAGGAGGCTCGCTTCCTGCATGCTGTGCGCTAGGCTTCCAGGCGGGGGCGCCCCGCGCCCCCTACAGGTCTTGGCTCAGGGGCTGCTTCCCTGGAGCTGGGGCTGCCGGCGGGAGCCCAGACACGCAGGGGCAGGCCCCACCACCTGCACACGTCTCTGCTGGGGAGCAGAGCGCTAGGGACATGACGTCTGTCAGGCACCTTCTGGGCGCCCACGGAGTCAGCCTCCGGGAGTGTGGGGCTGCAGACCACAGCCAGGGGACCTGGGAGCCTTGTGCTCTCCGTGCGGCGCTGAGTCTGGGCGGCCAAGCAACCGCTGGTGGAGCCCTGCACTTGCCCTCCCCTCCCCTCTACGAGAGGCCTCACTGCTGGAGGGCTTGGCAGTGTGCAAGCCACCGGCTCCTAAGCCTTCCCCAAGGACGCCCGGGGCCTAGATGCAAAGGCAAGGCAGGAGTGGAGCTGAGGCCAGGAAGGCGCCAGGGGCCTCTCCCAGCATCGCACAGCCTGCTCCTTCCCGGGCAGCAAGCCTAGCAGCGAGGCAAGCCTGGGCAAGTCTCGCCCAGGGCAGAGCAGCCTCGCGCAAGGCACTTGACTGGATCCGGCCTCTGAGCAGAGCTGGAGCTCTGCCGTCCTGGAGGCACACTCGGCTCGGCCCAAGCAGGGCTTGCAGCTGCACGCGGCTTGGCTCCCTCGACTCTTCCCAAGGAGGCTCGCTTCCAAGCGGACCGTGCACTTGGCTTCCAGGCAGGGACGCCCCGCGCCTCCTGCAGGTCTTGGCACAGGGGCTGCTTCCCCTGAGCGGAGGCTGTGGGCGGCAGCCCAGACACGCAGGGGCAGGCCCCAACCACCTGCCCACGTCTCTGCTGGTGGGGAGAGCACTAGGGAAATGACGTCTGTCAGGCACCTTCTGGGCGCTCACGGAGTCAGCCTCCGGGTGTGTGGGGCTGCAGACCACAGCCGGGGGCCCTGGGGAAGCCTGGTGCTCTCCGTGCTGTGCTGAGTCTGGGCGGCCAAGCGACCGCTGGAGGAGCCCTGCACTTGCCATTCCCTTCCCTATGACAGAGCTCTCACGGCTGGAGGGCTTGGCAGCGTGCACCCCACCGGCCCCTAAGCCCTCCGCAAGGACGCCTGGGGACTAGGTGCAAAGGCAAGGCAGGAGTGGAGCTGAGGCCAGGAAGGCGCCAGGAGCGTCTGCCTGTCTGGCGCAGCCTGCTCCTTCCCGGGCAGGAAGCCTAGCAGCGAGGCAAGTCTGGGCAAGGCTCGCCCAGGGCAGAGCAGCCTCACGCCAGCCACTCTGCCAGATCGGGCCTCTGAGCAGAGCTGGAGCTCTGCCGTACTGGAGGCTCACTGGGCTCCGCCCAAGGAGTGAGTGCAGACGCACGCAGCTGGGCTGCCTCCTCTTCTCCCGAGGAGGCTCGCTTCCCGCATGCTGTGCACTAGGCTTCCAGGCGGGGGCGCCCCGCGCCCCCTACAGGTCTTGGCTCAGGGGCTGCTTCCCTGGAGCTGGGGCTGCCGGCGGGAGCCCAGACACGCAGGGGCAGGCCCCACCACCTGCACACGTCTCTGCTGGGGAGCAGAGCGCTAGGGACATGACGTCTGTCAGGCACCTTCTGGGCGCCCACGGAGTCAGCCTCCGGGAGTGTGGGGCTGCAGACCACAGCCAGGGGACCTGGGAGCCTTGTGCTCTCCGTGCGGCGCTGAGTCTGGGCGGCCAAGCAACCGCTGGTGGAGCCCTGCACTTGCCCTCCCCTCCCCTCTACGAGAGGCCTCACTGCTGGAGGGCTTGGCAGTGTGCAAGCCACCGGCTCCTAAGCCTTCCCCAAGGACGCCCGGGGCCTAGATGCAAAGGCAAGGCAGGAGTGGAGCTGAGGCCAGGAAGGCGCCAGGGGCCTCTCCCAGCATCGCACAGCCTGCTCCTTCCCGGGCAGCAAGCCTAGCAGCGAGGCAAGCCTGGGCAAGTCTCGCCCAGGGCAGAGCAGCCTCGCGCAAGGCACTTGACTGGATCCGGCCTCTGAGCAGAGCTGGAGCTCTGCCGTCCTGGAGGCACACTCGGCTCGGCCCAAGCAGGGCTTGCAGCTGCACGCGGCTTGGCTCCCTCGACTCTTCCCAAGGAGGCTCGCTTCCAAGCGGACCGTGCACTTGGCTTCCAGGCAGGGACGCCCCGCGCCTCCTGCAGGTCTTGGCACAGGGGCTGCTTCCCCTGAGCGGAGGCTGTGGGCGGCAGCCCAGACACGCAGGGGCAGGCCCCAACCACCTGCCCACGTCTCTGCTGGTGGGGAGAGCACTAGGGAAATGACGTCTGTCAGGCACCTTCTGGGCGCTCACGGAGTCAGCCTCCGGGTGTGTGGGGCTGCAGACCACAGCCGGGGGCCCTGGGGAAGCCTGGTGCTCTCCGTGCTGTGCTGAGTCTGGGCGGCCAAGCGACCGCTGGAGGAGCCCTGCACTTGCCATTCCCTTCCCTATGACAGAGCTCTCACGGCTGGAGGGCTTGGCAGCGTGCACCACACCGGCCCCTAAGCCCTCCGCAAGGACGCCTGGGGACTAGGTGCAAAGGCAAGGCAGGAGTGGAGCTGAGGCCAGGAAGGCGCCAGGAGCGTCTGCCTGTCTGGCGCAGCCTGCTCCTTCCCGGGCAGGAAGCCTAGCAGCGAGGCAAGTCTGGGCAAGGCTCGCCCAGGGCAGAGCAGCCTCACGCCAGCCACTCTGCCAGATCGGGCCTCTGAGCAGAGCTGGAGCTCTGCCGTACTGGAGGCTCACTGGGCTCCGCCCAAGGAGTGAGTGCAGACGCACGCAGCTGGGCTGCCTCCTCTTCTCCCGAGGAGGCTCGCTTCCCGCATGCTGTGCACTAGGCTTCCAGGCGGGGGCGCCCCGCGCCCCCTACAGGTCTTGGCTCAGGGGCTGCTTCCCTGGAGCTGGGGCTGCCGGCGGGAGCCCAGACACGCAGGGGCAGGCCCCACCACCTGCACACGTCTCTGCTGGGGAGCAGAGCGCTAGGGACATGACGTCTGTCAGGCACCTTCTGGGCGCCCACGGAGTCAGCCTCCGGGAGTGTGGGGCTGCAGACCACAGCCAGGGGACCTGGGAGCCTTGTGCTCTCCGTGCGGCGCTGAGTCTGGGCGGCCAAGCAACCGCTGGTGGAGCCCTGCACTTGCCCTCCCCTCCCCTCTACGAGAGGCCTCACTGCTGGAGGGCTTGGCAGTGTGCAAGCCACCGGCTCCTAAGCCTTCCCCAAGGACGCCCGGGGCCTAGATGCAAAGGCAAGGCAGGAGTGGAGCTGAGGCCAGGAAGGCGCCAGGGGCCTCTCCCAGCATCGCACAGCCTGCTCCTTCCCGGGCAGCAAGCCTAGCAGCGAGGCAAGCCTGGGCAAGTCTCGCCCAGGGCAGAGCAGCCTCGCGCAAGGCACTTGACTGGATCCGGCCTCTGAGCAGAGCTGGAGCTCTGCCGTCCTGGAGGCACACTCGGCTCGGCCCAAGCAGGGCTTGCAGCTGCACGCGGCTTGGCTCCCTCGACTCTTCCCAAGGAGGCTCGCTTCTAAGCGGACCATGCACTTGGCTTCCAGGCAGGGACGCCCCGCGCCTCCTGCAGGTCTTGGCACAGGGGCTGCTTCCCCTGAGCGGAGGCTGTGGGCGGCAGCCCAGACACGCAGGGGCAGGCCCCAACCACCTGCCCACGTCTCTGCTGGTGGGGAGAGCACTAGGGAAATGACGTCTGTCAGGCACCTTCTGGGCGCTCACGGAGTCAGCCTCCGGGTGTGTGGGGCTGCAGACCACAGCCGGGGGCCCTGGGGAAGCCTGGTGCTCTCCGTGCTGTGCTGAGTCTGGGCGGCCAAGCGACCGCTGGAGGAGCCCTGCACTTGCCATTCCCTTCCCTATGACAGAGCTCTCACGGCTGGAGGGCTTGGCAGCGTGCACCCCACCGGCCCCTAAGCCCTCCGCAAGGACGCCTGGGGACTAGGTGCAAAGGCAAGGCAGGAGTGGAGCTGAGGCCAGGAAGGCGCCAGGAGCGTCTGCCTGTCTGGCACAGCCTGCTCCTTCCCGGGCAGGAAGCCTAGCAGCGAGGCAAGTCTGGGCAAGGCTCGCCCAGGGCAGAGCAGCCTCACGCCAGCCACTCTGCCAGATCGGGCCTCTGAGCAGAGCTGGAGCTCTGCCGTACTGGAGGCTCACTGGGCTCCGCCCAAGGAGTGAGTGCAGACGCACGCAGCTGGGCTGCCTCCTCTTCTCCCGAGGAGGCTCGCTTCCCGCATGCTGTGCACTAGGCTTCCAGGCGGGGGCGCCCCGCGCCCCCTACAGGTCTTGGCTCAGGGGCTGCTTCCCTGGAGCTGGGGCTGCCGGCGGGAGCCCAGACACGCAGGGGCAGGCCCCACCACCTGCACACGTCTCTGCTGGGGAGCAGAGCGCTAGGGACATGACGTCTGTCAGGCACCTTCTGGGCGCCCACGGAGTCAGCCTCCGGGAGTGTGGGGCTGCAGACCACAGCCAGGGGACCTGGGAGCCTTGTGCTCTCCGTGCGGCGCTGAGTCTGGGCGGCCAAGCAACCGCTGGTGGAGCCCTGCACTTGCCCTCCCCTCCCCTCTACGAGAGGCCTCACTGCTGGAGGGCTTGGCAGTGTGCAAGCCACCGGCTCCTAAGCCTTCCCCAAGGACGCCCGGGGCCTAGATGCAAAGGCAAGGCAGGAGTGGAGCTGAGGCCAGGAAGGCGCCAGGGGCCTCTCCCAGCATCGCACAGCCTGCTCCTTCCCGGGCAGCAAGCCTAGCAGCGAGGCAAGCCTGGGCAAGTCTCGCCCAGGGCAGAGCAGCCTCGCGCAAGGCACTTGACTGGATCCGGCCTCTGAGCAGAGCTGGAGCTCTGCCGTCCTGGAGGCACACTCGGCTCGGCCCAAGCAGGGCTTGCAGCTGCACGCGGCTTGGCTCCCTCGACTCTTCCCAAGGAGGCTCGCTTCTAAGCGGACCATGCACTTGGCTTCCAGGCAGGGACGCCCCGCGCCTCCTGCAGGTCTTGGCACAGGGGCTGCTTCCCCTGAGCGGAGGCTGTGGGCGGCAGCCCAGACACGCAGGGGCAGGCCCCAACCACCTGCCCACGTCTCTGCTGGTGGGGAGAGCACTAGGGAAATGACGTCTGTCAGGCACCTTCTGGGCGCTCACGGAGTCAGCCTCCGGGTGTGTGGGGCTGCAGACCACAGCCGGGGGCCCTGGGGAAGCCTGGTGCTCTCCGTGCTGTGCTGAGTCTGGGCGGCCAAGCGACCGCTGGAGGAGCCCTGCACTTGCCATTCCCTTCCCTATGACAGAGCTCTCACGGCTGGAGGGCTTGGCAGCGTGCACCCCACCGGCCCCTAAGCCCTCCGCAAGGACGCCTGGGGACTAGGTGCAAAGGCAAGGCAGGAGTGGAGCTGAGGCCAGGAAGGCGCCAGGAGCGTCTGCCTGTCTGGCGCAGCCTGCTCCTTCCCGGGCAGGAAGCCTAGCAGCGAGGCAAGTCTGGGCAAGGCTCGCCCAGGGCAGAGCAGCCTCACGCCAGCCACTCTGCCAGATCGGGCCTCTGAGCAGAGCTGGAGCTCTGCCGTACTGGAGGCTCACTGGGCTCCGCCCAAGGAGTGAGTGCAGACGCACGCAGCTGGGCTGCCTCCTCTTCTCCCGAGGAGGCTCGCTTCCCGCATGCTGTGCACTAGGCTTCCAGGCGGGGGCGCCCCGCGCCCCCTACAGGTCTTGGCTCAGGGGCTGCTTCCCTGGAGCTGGGGCTGCCGGCGGGAGCCCAGACACGCAGGGGCAGGCCCCACCACCTGCACACGTCTCTGCTGGGGAGCAGAGCGCTAGGGACATGACGTCTGTCAGGCACCTTCTGGGCGCCCACGGAGTCAGCCTCCGGGAGTGTGGGGCTGCAGACCACAGCCAGGGGACCTGGGAGCCTTGTGCTCTCCGTGCGGCGCTGAGTCTGGGCGGCCAAGCAACCGCTGGTGGAGCCCTGCACTTGCCCTCCCCTCCCCTCTACGAGAGGCCTCACTGCTGGAGGGCTTGGCAGTGTGCAAGCCACCGGCTCCTAAGCCTTCCCCAAGGACGCCCGGGGCCTAGATGCAAAGGCAAGGCAGGAGTGGAGCTGAGGCCAGGAAGGCGCCAAGGGGCCTCTCCCAGCATCGCACAGCCTGCTCCTTCCCGGGCAGCAAGCCTAGCAGCGAGGCAAGCCTGGGCAAGTCTCGCCCAGGGCAGAGCAGCCTCGCGCAAGGCACTTGACTGGATCCGGCCTCTGAGCAGAGCTGGAGCTCTGCCGTCCTGGAGGCACACTCGGCTCGGCCCAAGCAGGGCTTGCAGCTGCACGCGGCTTGGCTCCCTCGACTCTTCCCAAGGAGGCTCGCTTCCAAGCGGACCGTGCACTTGGCTTCCAGGCAGGGACGCCCCGCGCCTCCTGCAGGTCTTGGCACAGGGGCTGCTTCCCCTGAGCGGAGGCTGTGGGCGGCAGCCCAGACACGCAGGGGCAGGCCCCAACCACCTGCCCACGTCTCTGCTGGTGGGGAGAGCACTAGGGAAATGACGTCTGTCAGGCACCTTCTGGGCGCTCACGGAGTCAGCCTCCGGGTGTGTGGGGCTGCAGACCACAGCCGGGGGCCCTGGGGAAGCCTGGTGCTCTCCGTGCTGTGCTGAGTCTGGGCGGCCAAGCGACCGCTGGAGGAGCCCTGCACTTGCCATTCCCTTCCCTATGACAGAGCTCTCACGGCTGGAGGGCTTGGCAGCGTGCACCCCACCGGCCCCTAAGCCCTCCGCAAGGACGCCTGGGGACTAGGTGCAAAGGCAAGGCAGGAGTGGAGCTGAGGCCAGGAAGGCGCCAGGAGCGTCTGCCTGTCTGGCGCAGCCTGCTCCTTCCCGGGCAGGAAGCCTAGCAGCGAGGCAAGTCTGGGCAAGGCTCGCCCAGGGCAGAGCAGCCTCACGCCAGCCACTCTGCCAGATCGGGCCTCTGAGCAGAGCTGGAGCTCTGCCGTACTGGAGGCTCACTGGGCTCCGCCCAAGGAGTGAGTGCAGACGCACGCAGCTGGGCTGCCTCCTCTTCTCCCGAGGAGGCTCGCTTCCCACATGCTGTGCACTAGGCTTCCAGGCGGGGGCGCCCCGCGCCCCCTACAGGTCTTGGCTCAGGGGCTGCTTCCCTGGAGCTGGGGCTGCCGGCGGGAGCCCAGACACGCAGGGGCAGGCCCCACCACCTGCACACGTCTCTGCTGGGGAGCAGAGCGCTAGGGACATGACGTCTGTCAGGCACCTTCTGGGCGCCCACGGAGTCAGCCTCCGGGAGTGTGGGGCTGCAGACCACAGCCAGGGGACCTGGGAGCCTTGTGCTCTCCGTGCGGCGCTGAGTCTGGGCGGCCAAGCAACCGCTGGTGGAGCCCTGCACTTGCCCTCCCCTCCCCTCTACGAGAGGCCTCACTGCTGGAGGGCTTGGCAGTGTGCAAGCCACCGGCTCCTAAGCCTTCCCCAAGGACGCCCGGGGCCTAGATGCAAAGGCAAGGCAGGAGTGGAGCTGAGGCCAGGAAGGCGCCAGGGGCCTCTCCCAGCATCGCACAGCCTGCTCCTTCCCGGGCAGCAAGCCTAGCAGCGAGGCAAGCCTGGGCAAGTCTCGCCCAGGGCAGAGCAGCCTCGCGCAAGGCACTTGACTGGATCCGGCCTCTGAGCAGAGCTGGAGCTCTGCCGTCCTGGAGGCACACTCGGCTCGGCCCAAGCAGGGCTTGCAGCTGCACGCGGCTTGGCTCCCTCGACTCTTCCCAAGGAGGCTCGCTTCCAAGCGGACCGTGCACTTGGCTTCCAGGCAGGGACGCCCCGCGCCTCCTGCAGGTCTTGGCACAGGGGCTGCTTCCCCTGAGCGGAGGCTGTGGGCGGCAGCCCAGACACGCAGGGGCAGGCCCCAACCACCTGCCCACGTCTCTGCTGGTGGGGAGAGCACTAGGGAAATGACGTCTGTCAGGCACCTTCTGGGCGCCCACGGAGTCAGCCTCCGGGAGTGTGGGGCTGCAGACCACAGCCAGGGGACCTGGGAGCCTTGTGCTCTCCGTGCGGCGCTGAGTCTGGGCGGCCAAGCAACCGCTGGTGGAGCCCTGCACTTGCCCTCCCCTCCCCTCTACGAGAGGCCTCACTGCTGGAGGGCTTGGCAGTGTGCAAGCCACCGGCTCCTAAGCCTTCCCCAAGGACGCCCGGGGCCTAGATGCAAAGGCAAGGCAGGAGTGGAGCTGAGGCCAGGAAGGCGCCAGGGGCCTCTCCCAGCATCGCACAGCCTGCTCCTTCCCGGGCAGCAAGCCTAGCAGCGAGGCAAGCCTGGGCAAGTCTCGCCCAGGGCAGAGCAGCCTCGCGCAAGGCACTTGACTGGATCCGGCCTCTGAGCAGAGCTGGAGCTCTGCCGTCCTGGAGGCACACTCGGCTCGGCCCAAGCAGGGCTTGCAGCTGCACGCGGCTTGGCTCCCTCGACTCTTCCCAAGGAGGCTCGCTTCCAAGCGGACCGTGCACTTGGCTTCCAGGCAGGGACGCCCCGCGCCTCCTGCAGGTCTTGGCACAGGGGCTGCTTCCCCTGAGCGGAGGCTGTGGGCGGCAGCCCAGACACGCAGGGGCAGGCCCCAACCACCTGCCCACGTCTCTGCTGGTGGGGAGAGCACTAGGGAAATGACGTCTGTCAGGCACCTTCTGGGCGCTCACGGAGTCAGCCTCCGGGTGTGTGGGGCTGCAGACCACAGCCGGGGGCCCTGGGGAAGCCTGGTGCTCTCCGTGCTGTGCTGAGTCTGGGCGGCCAAGCGACCGCTGGAGGAGCCCTGCACTTGCCATTCCCTTCCCTATGACAGAGCTCTCACGGCTGGAGGGCTTGGCAGCGTGCACCCCACCGGCCCCTAAGCCCTCCGCAAGGACGCCTGGGGACTAGGTGCAAAGGCAAGGCAGGAGTGGAGCTGAGGCCAGGAAGGCGCCAGGAGCGTCTGCCTGTCTGGCGCAGCCTGCTCCTTCCCGGGCAGGAAGCCTAGCAGCGAGGCAAGTCTGGGCAAGGCTCGCCCAGGGCAGAGCAGCCTCACGCCAGCCACTCTGCCAGATCGGGCCTCTGAGCAGAGCTGGAGCTCTGCCGTACTGGAGGCTCACTGGGCTCCGCCCAAGGAGTGAGTGCAGACGCACGCAGCTGGGCTGCCTCCTCTTCTCCCGAGGAGGCTCGCTTCCCGCATGCTGTGCACTAGGCTTCCAGGCGGGGGCGCCCCGCGCCCCCTACAGGTCTTGGCTCAGGGGCTGCTTCCCTGGAGCTGGGGCTGCCGGCGGGAGCCCAGACACGCAGGGGCAGGCCCCACCACCTGCACACGTCTCTGCTGGGGAGCAGAGCGCTAGGGACATGACGTCTGTCAGGCACCTTCTGGGCGCCCACGGAGTCAGCCTCCGGGAGTGTGGGGCTGCAGACCACAGCCAGGGGACCTGGGAGCCTTGTGCTCTCCGTGCGGCGCTGAGTCTGGGCGGCCAAGCAACCGCTGGTGGAGCCCTGCACTTGCCCTCCCCTCCCCTCTACGAGAGGCCTCACTGCTGGAGGGCTTGGCAGTGTGCAAGCCACCGGCTCCTAAGCCTTCCCCAAGGACGCCCGGGGCCTAGATGCAAAGGCAAGGCAGGAGTGGAGCTGAGGCCAGGAAGGCGCCAAGGGGCCTCTCCCAGCATCGCACAGCCTGCTCCTTCCCGGGCAGCAAGCCTAGCAGCGAGGCAAGCCTGGGCAAGTCTCGCCCAGGGCAGAGCAGCCTCGCGCAAGGCACTTGACTGGATCCGGCCTCTGAGCAGAGCTGGAGCTCTGCCGTCCTGGAGGCACACTCGGCTCGGCCCAAGCAGGGATTGCAGCTGCACGCGGCTTGGCTCCCTCGACTCTTCCCAAGGAGGCTCGCTTCCAAGCGGACCGTGCACTTGGCTTCCAGGCAGGGACGCCCCGCGCCTCCTGCAGGTCTTGGCACAGGGGCTGCTTCCCCTGAGCGGAGGCTGTGGGCGGCAGCCCAGACACGCAGGGGCAGGCCCCAACCACCTGCCCACGTCTCTGCTGGTGGGGAGAGCACTAGGGAAATGACGTCTGTCAGGCACCTTCTGGGCGCTCACGGAGTCAGCCTCCGGGTGTGTGGGGCTGCAGACCACAGCCGGGGGCCCTGGGGAAGCCTGGTGCTCTCCGTGCTGTGCTGAGTCTGGGCGGCCAAGCGACCGCTGGAGGAGCCCTGCACTTGCCATTCCCTTCCCTATGACAGAGCTCTCACGGCTGGAGGGCTTGGCAGCGTGCACCCCACCGGCCCCTAAGCCCTCCGCAAGGACGCCTGGGGACTAGGTGCAAAGGCAAGGCAGGAGTGGAGCTGAGGCCAGGAAGGCGCCAGGAGCGTCTGCCTGTCTGGCGCAGCCTGCTCCTTCCCGGGCAGGAAGCCTAGCAGCGAGGCAAGTCTGGGCAAGGCTCGCCCAGGGCAGAGCAGCCTCACGCCAGCCACTCTGCCAGATCGGGCCTCTGAGCAGAGCTGGAGCTCTGCCGTACTGGAGGCTCACTGGGCTCCGCCCAAGGAGTGAGTGCAGACGCACGCAGCTGGGCTGCCTCCTCTTCTCCCGAGGAGGCTCGCTTCCCGCATGCTGTGCACTAGGCTTCCAGGCGGGGGCGCCCCGCGCCCCCTACAGGTCTTGGCTCAGGGGCTGCTTCCCTGGAGCTGGGGCTGCCGGCGGGAGCCCAGACACGCAGGGGCAGGCCCCACCACCTGCACACGTCTCTGCTGGGGAGCAGAGCGCTAGGGACATGACGTCTGTCAGGCACCTTCTGGGCGCCCACGGAGTCAGCCTCCGGGAGTGTGGGGCTGCAGACCACAGCCAGGGGACCTGGGAGCCTTGTGCTCTCCGTGCGGCGCTGAGTCTGGGCGGCCAAGCAACCGCTGGTGGAGCCCTGCACTTGCCCTCCCCTCCCCTCTACGAGAGGCCTCACTGCTGGAGGGCTTGGCAGTGTGCAAGCCACCGGCTCCTAAGCCTTCCCCAAGGACGCCCGGGGCCTAGATGCAAAGGCAAGGCAGGAGTGGAGCTGAGGCCAGGAAGGCGCCAAGGGGCCTCTCCCAGCATCGCACAGCCTGCTCCTTCCCGGGCAGCAAGCCTAGCAGCGAGGCAAGCCTGGGCAAGTCTCGCCCAGGGCAGAGCAGCCTCGCGCAAGGCACTTGACTGGATCCGGCCTCTGAGCAGAGCTGGAGCTCTGCCGTCCTGGAGGCACACTCGGCTCGGCCCAAGCAGGGCTTGCAGCTGCACGCGGCTTGGCTCCCTCGACTCTTCCCAAGGAGGCTCGCTTCCAAGCGGACCGTGCACTTGGCTTCCAGGCAGGGACGCCCCGCGCCTCCTGCAGGTCTTGGCACAGGGGCTGCTTCCCCTGAGCGGAGGCTGTGGGCGGCAGCCCAGACACGCAGGGGCAGGCCCCAACCACCTGCCCACGTCTCTGCTGGTGGGGAGAGCACTAGGGAAATGACGTCTGTCAGGCACCTTCTGGGCGCTCACGGAGTCAGCCTCCGGGTGTGTGGGGCTGCAGACCACAGCCGGGGGCCCTGGGGAAGCCTGGTGCTCTCCGTGCTGTGCTGAGTCTGGGCGGCCAAGCGACCGCTGGAGGAGCCCTGCACTTGCCATTCCCTTCCCTATGACAGAGCTCTCACGGCTGGAGGGCTTGGCAGCGTGCACCCCACCGGCCCCTAAGCCCTCCGCAAGGACGCCTGGGGACTAGGTGCAAAGGCAAGGCAGGAGTGGAGCTGAGGCCAGGAAGGCGCCAGGAGCGTCTGCCTGTCTGGCGCAGCCTGCTCCTTCCCGGGCAGGAAGCCTAGCAGCGAGGCAAGTCTGGGCAAGGCTCGCCCAGGGCAGAGCAGCCTCACGCCAGCCACTCTGCCAGATCGGGCCTCTGAGCAGAGCTGGAGCTCTGCCGTACTGGAGGCTCACTGGGCTCCGCCCAAGGAGTGAGTGCAGACGCACGCAGCTGGGCTGCCTCCTCTTCTCCCGAGGAGGCTCGCTTCCCGCATGCTGTGCACTAGGCTTCCAGGCGGGGGCGCCCCGCGCCCCCTACAGGTCTTGGCTCAGGGGCTGCTTCCCTGGAGCTGGGGCTGCCGGCGGGAGCCCAGACACGCAGGGGCAGGCCCCACCACCTGCACACGTCTCTGCTGGGGAGCAGAGCGCTAGGGACATGACGTCTGTCAGGCACCTTCTGGGCGCCCACGGAGTCAGCCTCCGGGAGTGTGGGGCTGCAGACCACAGCCAGGGGACCTGGGAGCCTTGTGCTCTCCGTACGGCGCTGAGTCTGGGCGGCCAAGCAACCGCTGGTGGAGCCCTGCACTTGCCCTCCCCTCCCCTCTACGAGAGGCCTCACTGCTGGAGGGCTTGGCAGTGTGCAAGCCACCGGCTCCTAAGCCTTCCCCAAGGACGCCCGGGGCCTAGATGCAAAGGCAAGGCAGGAGTGGAGCTGAGGCCAGGAAGGCGCCAGGGGCCTCTCCCAGCATCGCACAGCCTGCTCCTTCCCGGGCAGCAAGCCTAGCAGCGAGGCAAGCCTGGGCAAGTCTCGCCCAGGGCAGAGCAGTCTCGCCCAGGGCAGAGCAGCCTCGCGCAAGGCACTTGACTGGATCCGGCCTCTGAGCAGAGCTGGAGCTCTGCCGTCCTGGAGGCACACTCGGCTCGGCCCAAGCAGGGATTGCAGCTGCACGCGGCTTGGCTCCCTCGACTCTTCCCAAGGAGGCTCGCTTCCAAGCGGACCGTGCACTTGGCTTCCAGGCAGGGACGCCCCGCGCCTCCTGCAGGTCTTGGCACAGGGGCTGCTTCCCCTGAGCGGAGGCTGTGGGCGGCAGCCCAGACACGCAGGGGCAGGCCCCAACCACCTGCCCACGTCTCTGCTGGTGGGGAGAGCACTAGGGAAATGACGTCTGTCAGGCACCTTCTGGGCGCTCACGGAGTCAGCCTCCGGGTGTGTGGGGCTGCAGACCACAGCCGGGGGCCCTGGGGAAGCCTGGTGCTCTCCGTGCTGTGCTGAGTCTGGGCGGCCAAGCGACCGCTGGAGGAGCCCTGCACTTGCCATTCCCTTCCCTATGACAGAGCTCTCACGGCTGGAGGGCTTGGCAGCGTGCACCCCACCGGCCCCTAAGCCCTCCGCAAGGACGCCTGGGGACTAGGTGCAAAGGCAAGGCAGGAGTGGAGCTGAGGCCAGGAAGGCGCCAGGAGCGTCTGCCTGTCTGGCGCAGCCTGCTCCTTCCCGGGCAGGAAGCCTAGCAGCGAGGCAAGTCTGGGCAAGGCTCGCCCAGGGCAGAGCAGCCTCACGCCAGCCACTCTGCCAGATCGGGCCTCTGAGCAGAGCTGGAGCTCTGCCGTACTGGAGGCTCACTGGGCTCCGCCCAAGGAGTGAGTGCAGACGCACGCAGCTGGGCTGCCTCCTCTTCTCCCGAGGAGGCTCGCTTCCCGCATGCTGTGCGCTAGGCTTCCAGGCGGGGGCGCCCCGCGCCCCCTACAGGTCTTGGCTCAGGGGCTGCTTCCCTGGAGCTGGGGCTGCCGGCGGGAGCCCAGACACGCAGGGGCAGGCCCCACCACCTGCACACGTCTCTGCTGGGGAGCAGAGCGCTAGGGACATGACGTCTGTCAGGCACCTTCTGGGCGCCCACGGAGTCAGCCTCCGGGAGTGTGGGGCTGCAGACCACAGCCAGGGGACCTGGGAGCCTTGTGCTCTCCGTGCGGCGCTGAGTCTGGGCGGCCAAGCAACCGCTGGTGGAGCCCTGCACTTGCCCTCCCCTCCCCTCTACGAGAGGCCTCACTGCTGGAGGGCTTGGCAGTGTGCAAGCCACCGGCTCCTAAGCCTTCCCCAAGGACGCCCGGGGCCTAGATGCAAAGGCAAGGCAGGAGTGGAGCTGAGGCCAGGAAGGCGCCAGGGGCCTCTCCCAGCATCGCACAGCCTGCTCCTTCCCGGGCAGCAAGCCTAGCAGCGAGGCAAGCCTGGGCAAGTCTCGCCCAGGGCAGAGCAGTCTCGCCCAGGGCAGAGCAGCCTCGCGCAAGGCACTTGACTGGATCCGGCCTCTGAGCAGAGCTGGAGCTCTGCCGTCCTGGAGGCACACTCGGCTCGGCCCAAGCAGGGATTGCAGCTGCACGCGGCTTGGCTCCCTCGACTCTTCCCAAGGAGGCTCGCTTCCAAGCGGACCGTGCACTTGGCTTCCAGGCAGGGACGCCCCGCGCCTCCTGCAGGTCTTGGCACAGGGGCTGCTTCCCCTGAGCGGAGGCTGTGGGCGGCAGCCCAGACACGCAGGGGCAGGCCCCAACCACCTGCCCACGTCTCTGCTGGTGGGGAGAGCACTAGGGAAATGACGTCTGTCAGGCACCTTCTGGGCGCTCACGGAGTCAGCCTCCGGGTGTGTGGGGCTGCAGACCACAGCCGGGGGCCCTGGGGAAGCCTGGTGCTCTCCGTGCTGTGCTGAGTCTGGGCGGCCAAGCGACCGCTGGAGGAGCCCTGCACTTGCCATTCCCTTCCCTATGACAGAGCTCTCACGGCTGGAGGGCTTGGCAGCGTGCACCCCACCGGCCCCTAAGCCCTCCGCAAGGACGCCTGGGGACTAGGTGCAAAGGCAAGGCAGGAGTGGAGCTGAGGCCAGGAAGGCGCCAGGAGCGTCTGCCTGTCTGGCGCAGCCTGCTCCTTCCCGGGCAGGAAGCCTAGCAGCGAGGCAAGTCTGGGCAAGGCTCGCCCAGGGCAGAGCAGCCTCACGCCAGCCACTCTGCCAGATCGGGCCTCTGAGCAGAGCTGGAGCTCTGCCGTACTGGAGGCTCACTGGGCTCCGCCCAAGGAGTGAGTGCAGACGCACGCAGCTGGGCTGCCTCCTCTTCTCCCGAGGAGGCTCGCTTCCCGCATGCTGTGCACTAGGCTTCCAGGCGGGGGCGCCCCGCGCCCCCTACAGGTCTTGGCTCAGGGGCTGCTTCCCTGGAGCTGGGGCTGCCGGCGGGAGCCCAGACACGCAGGGGCAGGCCCCACCACCTGCACACGTCTCTGCTGGGGAGCAGAGCGCTAGGGACATGACGTCTGTCAGGCACCTTCTGGGCGCTCACGGAGTCAGCCTCCGGGTGTGTGGGGCTGCAGACCACAGCCGGGGGCCCTGGGGAAGCCTGGTGCTCTCCGTGCTGTGCTGAGTCTGGGCGGCCAAGCGACCGCTGGAGGAGCCCTGCACTTGCCATTCCCTTCCCTATGACAGAGCTCTCACGGCTGGAGGGCTTGGCAGCGTGCACCCCACCGGCCCCTAAGCCCTCCGCAAGGACGCCTGGGGACTAGGTGCAAAGGCAAGGCAGGAGTGGAGCTGAGGCCAGGAAGGCGCCAGGAGCGTCTGCCTGTCTGGCGCAGCCTGCTCCTTCCCGGGCAGGAAGCCTAGCAGCGAGGCAAGTCTGGGCAAGGCTCGCCCAGGGCAGAGCAGCCTCACGCCAGCCACTCTGCCAGATCGGGCCTCTGAGCAGAGCTGGAGCTCTGCCGTACTGGAGGCTCACTGGGCTCCGCCCAAGGAGTGAGTGCAGACGCACGCAGCTGGGCTGCCTCCTCTTCTCCCGAGGAGGCTCGCTTCCCGCATGCTGTGCGCTAGGCTTCCAGGCGGGGGCGCCCCGCGCCCCCTACAGGTCTTGGCTCAGGGGCTGCTTCCCTGGAGCTGGGGCTGCCGGCGGGAGCCCAGACACGCAGGGGCAGGCCCCACCACCTGCACACGTCTCTGCTGGGGAGCAGAGCGCTAGGGACATGACGTCTGTCAGGCACCTTCTGGGCGCCCACGGAGTCAGCCTCCGGGAGTGTGGGGCTGCAGACCACAGCCAGGGGACCTGGGAGCCTTGTGCTCTCCGTGCGGCGCTGAGTCTGGGCGGCCAAGCAACCGCTGGTGGAGCCCTGCACTTGCCCTCCCCTCCCCTCTACGAGAGGCCTCACTGCTGGAGGGCTTGGCAGTGTGCCAGCCACCGGCTCCTAAGCCTTCCCCAAGGACGCCCGGGGCCTAGATGCAAAGGCAAGGCAGGAGTGGAGCTGAGGCCAGGAAGGCGCCAGGGGCCTCTCCCAGCATCGCACAGCCTGCTCCTTCCCGGGCAGCAAGCCTAGCAGCGAGGCAAGCCTGGGCAAGTCTCGCCCAGGGCAGAGCAGCCTCGCGCAAGGCACTTGACTGGATCCGGCCTCTGAGCAGAGCTGGAGCTCTGCCGTCCTGGAGGCACACTCGGCTCGGCCCAAGCAGGGCTTGCAGCTGCACGCGGCTTGGCTCCCTCGACTCTTCCCAAGGAGGCTCGCTTCCAAGCGGACCGTGCACTTGGCTTCCAGGCAGGGACGCCCCGCGCCTCCTGCAGGTCTTGGCACAGGGGCTGCTTCCCCTGAGCGGAGGCTGTGGGCGGCAGCCCAGACACGCAGGGGCAGGCCCCAACCACCTGCCCACGTCTCTGCTGGTGGGGAGAGCACTAGGGACATGACGTCTGTCAGGCACCTTCTGGGCGCTCACGGAGTCAGCCTCCGGGTGTGTGGGGCTGCAGACCACAGCCGGGGGCCCTGGGGAAGCCTGGTGCTCTCCGTGCTGTGCTGAGTCTGGGCGGCCAAGCGACCGCTGGAGGAGCCCTGCACTTGCCATTCCCTTCCCTATGACAGAGCTCTCACGGCTGGAGGGCTTGGCAGCGTGCACCCCACCGGCCCCTAAGCCCTCCGCAAGGACGCCTGGGGACTAGGTGCAAAGGCAAGGCAGGAGTGGAGCTGAGGCCAGGAAGGCGCCAGGAGCGTCTGCCTGTCTGGCGCAGCCTGCTCCTTCCCGGGCAGGAAGCCTAGCAGCGAGGCAAGTCTGGGCAAGGCTCGCCCAGGGCAGAGCAGCCTCACGCCAGCCACTCTGCCAGATCGGGCCTCTGAGCAGAGCTGGAGCTCTGCCGTACTGGAGGCTCACTGGGCTCCGCCCAAGGAGTGAGTGCAGACGCACGCAGCTGGGCTGCCTCCTCTTCTCCCGAGGAGGCTCGCTTCCCGCATGCTGTGCACTAGGCTTCCAGGCGGGGGCGCCCCGCGCCCCCTACAGGTCTTGGCTCAGGGGCTGCTTCCCTGGAGCTGGGGCTGCCGGCGGGAGCCCAGACACGCAGGGGCAGGCCCCACCACCTGCACACGTCTCTGCTGGGGAGCAGAGCGCTAGGGACATGACGTCTGTCAGGCACCTTCTGGGCGCTCACGGAGTCAGCCTCCGGGTGTGTGGGGCTGCAGACCACAGCCGGGGGCCCTGGGGAAGCCTGGTGCTCTCCGTGCTGTGCTGAGTCTGGGCGGCCAAGCGACCGCTGGAGGAGCCCTGCACTTGCCATTCCCTTCCCTATGACAGAGCTCTCACGGCTGGAGGGCTTGGCAGCGTGCACCCCACCGGCCCCTAAGCCCTCCGCAAGGACGCCTGGGGACTAGGTGCAAAGGCAAGGCAGGAGTGGAGCTGAGGCCAGGAAGGCGCCAGGAGCGTCTGCCTGTCTGGCGCAGCCTGCTCCTTCCCGGGCAGGAAGCCTAGCAGCGAGGCAAGTCTGGGCAAGGCTCGCCCAGGGCAGAGCAGCCTCACGCCAGCCACTCTGCCAGATCGGGCCTCTGAGCAGAGCTGGAGCTCTGCCGTACTGGAGGCTCACTGGGCTCCGCCCAAGGAGTGAGTGCAGACGCACGCAGCTGGGCTGCCTCCTCTTCTCCCGAGGAGGCTCGCTTCCCGCATGCTGTGCGCTAGGCTTCCAGGCGGGGGCGCCCCGCGCCCCCTACAGGTCTTGGCTCAGGGGCTGCTTCCCTGGAGCTGGGGCTGCCGGCGGGAGCCCAGACACGCAGGGGCAGGCCCCACCACCTGCACACGTCTCTGCTGGGGAGCAGAGCGCTAGGGACATGACGTCTGTCAGGCACCTTCTGGGCGCCCACGGAGTCAGCCTCCGGGAGTGTGGGGCTGCAGACCACAGCCAGGGGACCTGGGAGCCTTGTGCTCTCCGTGCGGCGCTGAGTCTGGGCGGCCAAGCAACCGCTGGTGGAGCCCTGCACTTGCCCTCCCCTCCCCTCTACGAGAGGCCTCACTGCTGGAGGGCTTGGCAGTGTGCAAGCCACCGGCTCCTAAGCCTTCCCCAAGGACGCCCGGGGCCTAGATGCAAAGGCAAGGCAGGAGTGGAGCTGAGGCCAGGAAGGCGCCAGGGGCCTCTCCCAGCATCGCACAGCCTGCTCCTTCCCGGGCAGCAAGCCTAGCAGCGAGGCAAGCCTGGGCAAGTCTCGCCCAGGGCAGAGCAGTCTCGCCCAGGGCAGAGCAGCCTCGCGCAAGGCACTTGACTGGATCCGGCCTCTGAGCAGAGCTGGAGCTCTGCCGTCCTGGAGGCACACTCGGCTCGGCCCAAGCAGGGATTGCAGCTGCACGCGGCTTGGCTCCCTCGACTCTTCCCAAGGAGGCTCGCTTCCAAGCGGACCGTGCACTTGGCTTCCAGGCAGGGACGCCCCGCGCCTCCTGCAGGTCTTGGCACAGGGGCTGCTTCCCCTGAGCGGAGGCTGTGGGCGGCAGCCCAGACACGCAGGGGCAGGCCCCAACCACCTGCCCACGTCTCTGCTGGTGGGGAGAGCACTAGGGAAATGACGTCTGTCAGGCACCTTCTGGGCGCTCACGGAGTCAGCCTCCGGGTGTGTGGGGCTGCAGACCACAGCCGGGGGCCCTGGGGGAAGCCTGGTGCTCTCCGTGCTGTGCTGAGTCTGGGCGGCCAAGCGACCGCTGGAGGAGCCCTGCACTTGCCATTCCCTTCCCTATGACAGAGCTCTCACGGCTGGAGGGCTTGGCAGCGTGCACCCCACCGGCCCCTAAGCCCTCCGCAAGGACGCCTGGGGACTAGGTGCAAAGGCAAGGCAGGAGTGGAGCTGAGGCCAGGAAGGCGCCAGGAGCGTCTGCCTGTCTGGCGCAGCCTGCTCCTTCCCGGGGCAGGAAGCCTAGCAGCGAGGCAAGTCTGGGCAAGGCTCGCCCAGGGCAGAGCAGCCTCACGCCAGCCACTCTGCCAGATCGGGCCTCTGAGCAGAGCTGGAGCTCTGCCGTACTGGAGGCTCACTGGGCTCCGCCCAAGGAGTGAGTGCAGACGCACGCAGCTGGGCTGCCTCCTCTTCTCCCGAGGAGGCTCGCTTCCCGCATGCTGTGCACTAGGCTTCCAGGCGGGGGCGCCCCGCGCCCCCTACAGGTCTTGGCTCAGGGGCTACTTCCCTGGAGCTGGGGCTGCCGGCGGGAGCCCAGACACGCAGGGGCAGGCCCCACCACCTGCACACGTCTCTGCTGGGGAGCAGAGCGCTAGGGACATGACGTCTGTCAGGCACCTTCTGGGCGCTCACGGAGTCAGCCTCCGGGTGTGTGGGGCTGCAGACCACAGCCGGGGGCCCTGGGGAAGCCTGGTGCTCTCCGTGCTGTGCTGAGTCTGGGCGGCCAAGCGACCGCTGGAGGAGCCCTGCACTTGCCATTCCCTTCCCTATGACAGAGCTCTCACGGCTGGAGGGCTTGGGCAGCGTGCACCCCACCGGCCCCTAAGCCCTCCGCAAGGACGCCTGGGGACTAGGTGCAAAGGCAAGGCAGGAGTGGAGCTGAGGCCAGGAAGGCGCCAGGAGCGTCTGCCTGTCTGGCGCAGCCTGCTCCTTCCCGGGCAGGAAGCCTAGCAGCGAGGCAAGTCTGGGCAAGGCTCGCCCAGGGCAGAGCAGCCTCACGCCAGCCACTCTGCCAGATCGGGCCTCTGAGCAGAGCTGGAGCTCTGCCGTACTGGAGGCTCACTGGGCTCCGCCCAAGGAGTGAGTGCAGACGCACGCAGCTGGGCTGCCTCCTCTTCTCCCGAGGAGGCTCGCTTCCCGCATGCTGTGCGCTAGGCTTCCAGGCGGGGGCGCCCCGCGCCCCCTACAGGTCTTGGCTCAGGGGCTGCTTCCCTGGAGCTGGGGCTGCCGGCGGGAGCCCAGACACGCAGGGGCAGGCCCCACCACCTGCACACGTCTCTGCTGGGGAGCAGAGCGCTAGGGACATGACGTCTGTCAGGCACCTTCTGGGCGCCCACGGAGTCAGCCTCCGGGAGTGTGGGGCTGCAGACCACAGCCAGGGGACCTGGGAGCCTTGTGCTCTCCGTGCGGCGCTGAGTCTGGGCGGCCAAGCAACCGCTGGTGGAGCCCTGCACTTGCCCTCCCCTCCCCTCTACGAGAGGCCTCACTGCTGGAGGGCTTGGCAGTGTGCAAGCCACCGGCTCCTAAGCCTTCCCCAAGGACGCCCGGGGCCTAGATGCAAAGGCAAGGCAGGAGTGGAGCTGAGGCCAGGAAGGCGCCAGGGGCCTCTCCCAGCATCGCACAGCCTGCTCCTTCCCGGGCAGCAAGCCTAGCAGCGAGGCAAGCCTGGGCAAGTCTCGCCCAGGGCAGAGCAGCCTCGCGCAAGGCACTTGACTGGATCCGGCCTCTGAGCAGAGCTGGAGCTCTGCCGTCCTGGAGGCACACTCGGCTCGGCCCAAGCAGGGCTTGCAGCTGCACGCGGCTTGGCTCCCTCGACTCTTCCCAAGGAGGCTCGCTTCCAAGCGGACCGTGCACTTGGCTTCCAGGCAGGGACGCCCCGCGCCTCCTGCAGGTCTTGGCACAGGGGCTGCTTCCCCTGAGCGGAGGCTGTGGGCGGCAGCCCAGACACGCAGGGGCAGGCCCCAACCACCTGCCCACGTCTCTGCTGGTGGGGAGAGCACTAGGGACATGACGTCTGTCAGGCACCTTCTGGGCGCTCACGGAGTCAGCCTCCGGGTGTGTGGGGCTGCAGACCACAGCCGGGGGCCCTGGGGAAGCCTGGTGCTCTCCGTGCTGTGCTGAGTCTGGGCGGCCAAGCGACCGCTGGAGGAGCCCTGCACTTGCCATTCCCTTCCCTATGACAGAGCTCTCACGGCTGGAGGGCTTGGCAGCGTGCACCCCACCGGCCCCTAAGCCCTCCGCAAGGACGCCTGGGGACTAGGTGCAAAGGCAAGGCAGGAGTGGAGCTGAGGCCAGGAAGGCGCCAGGAGCGTCTGCCTGTCTGGCGCAGCCTGCTCCTTCCCGGGCAGGAAGCCTAGCAGCGAGGCAAGTCTGGGCAAGGCTCGCCCAGGGCAGAGCAGCCTCACGCCAGCCACTCTGCCAGATCGGGCCTCTGAGCAGAGCTGGAGCTCTGCCGTACTGGAGGCTCACTGGGCTCCGCCCAAGGAGTGAGTGCAGACGCACGCAGCTGGGCTGCCTCCTCTTCTCCCGAGGAGGCTCGCTTCCCGCATGCTGTGCACTAGGCTTCCAGGCGGGGGCGCCCCGCGCCCCCTACAGGTCTTGGCTCAGGGGCTGCTTCCCTGGAGCTGGGGCTGCCGGCGGGAGCCCAGACACGCAGGGGCAGGCCCCACCACCTGCACACGTCTCTGCTGGGGAGCAGAGCGCTAGGGACATGACGTCTGTCAGGCACCTTCTGGGCGCCCACGGAGTCAGCCTCCGGGAGTGTGGGGCTGCAGACCACAGCCAGGGGACCTGGGAGCCTTGTGCTCTCCGTGCGGCGCTGAGTCTGGGCGGCCAAGCAACCGCTGGTGGAGCCCTGCCCTTGCCCTCCCCTCCCCTCTACGAGAGGCCTCACTGCTGGAGGGCTTGGCAGTGTGCAAGCCACCGGCTCCTAAGCCTTCCCCAAGGACGCCCGGGGCCTAGATGCAAAGGCAAGGCAGGAGTGGAGCTGAGGCCAGGAAGGCGCCAGGGGCCTCTCCCAGCATCGCACAGCCTGCTCCTTCCCGGGCAGCAAGCCTAGCAGCGAGGCAAGCCTGGGCAAGTCTCGCCCAGGGCAGAGCAGCCTCGCGCAAGGCACTTGACTGGATCCGGCCTCTGAGCAGAGCTGGAGCTCTGCCGTCCTGGAGGCACACTCGGCTCGGCCCAAGCAGGGCTTGCAGCTGCACGCGGCTTGGCTCCCTCGACTCTTCCCAAGGAGGCTCGCTTCCAAGCGGACCGTGCACTTGGCTTCCAGGCAGGGACGCCCCGCGCCTCCTGCAGGTCTTGGCACAGGGGCTGCTTCCCCTGAGCGGAGGCTGTGGGCGGCAGCCCAGACACGCAGGGGCAGGCCCCAACCACCTGCCCACGTCTCTGCTGGTGGGGAGAGCACTAGGGACATGACGTCTGTCAGGCACCTTCTGGGCGCTCACGGAGTCAGCCTCCGGGTGTGTGGGGCTGCAGACCACAGCCGGGGGCCCTGGGGAAGCCTGGTGCTCTCCGTGCTGTGCTGAGTCTGGGCGGCCAAGCGACCGCTGGAGGAGCCCTGCACTTGCCATTCCCTTCCCTATGACAGAGCTCTCACGGCTGGAGGGCTTGGCAGCGTGCACCCCACCGGCCCCTAAGCCCTCCGCAAGGACGCCTGGGGACTAGGTGCAAAGGCAAGGCAGGAGTGGAGCTGAGGCCAGGAAGGCGCCAGGAGCGTCTGCCTGTCTGGCGCAGCCTGCTCCTTCCCGGGCAGGAAGCCTAGCAGCGAGGCAAGTCTGGGCAAGGCTCGCCCAGGGCAGAGCAGCCTCACGCCAGCCACTCTGCCAGATCGGGCCTCTGAGCAGAGCTGGAGCTCTGCCGTACTGGAGGCTCACTGGGCTCCGCCCAAGGAGTGAGTGCAGACGCACGCAGCTGGGCTGCCTCCTCTTCTCCCGAGGAGGCTCGCTTCCCGCATGCTGTGCACTAGGCTTCCAGGCGGGGGCGCCCCGCGCCCCCTACAGGTCTTGGCTCAGGGGCTGCTTCCCTGGAGCTGGGGCTGCCGGCGGGAGCCCAGACACGCAGGGGCAGGCCCCACCACCTGCACACGTCTCTGCTGGGGAGCAGAGCGCTAGGGACATGACGTCTGTCAGGCACCTTCTGGGCGCCCACGGAGTCAGCCTCCGGGAGTGTGGGGCTGCAGACCACAGCCAGGGGACCTGGGAGCCTTGTGCTCTCCGTGCGGCGCTGAGTCTGGGCGGCCAAGCAACCGCTGGTGGAGCCCTGCCCTTGCCCTCCCCTCCCCTCTACGAGAGGCCTCACTGCTGGAGGGCTTGGCAGTGTGCAAGCCACCGGCTCCTAAGCCTTCCCCAAGGACGCCCGGGGCCTAGATGCAAAGGCAAGGCAGGAGTGGAGCTGAGGCCAGGAAGGCGCCAGGGGCCTCTCCCAGCATCGCACAGCCTGCTCCTTCCCGGGCAGCAAGCCTAGCAGCGAGGCAAGCCTGGGCAAGTCTCGCCCAGGGCAGAGCAGCCTCGCGCAAGGCACTTGACTGGATCCGGCCTCTGAGCAGAGCTGGAGCTCTGCCGTCCTGGAGGCACACTCGGCTCGGCCCAAGCAGGGCTTGCAGCTGCACGCGGCTTGGCTCCCTCGACTCTTCCCAAGGAGGCTCGCTTCCAAGCGGACCGTGCACTTGGCTTCCAGGCAGGGACGCCCCGCGCCTCCTGCAGGTCTTGGCACAGGGGCTGCTTCCCCTGAGCGGAGGCTGTGGGCGGCAGCCCAGACACGCAGGGGCAGGCCCCAACCACCTGCCCACGTCTCTGCTGGTGGGGAGAGCACTAGGGAAATGACGTCTGTCAGGCACCTTCTGGGCGCTCACGGAGTCAGCCTCCGGGTGTGTGGGGCTGCAGACCACAGCCGGGGGCCCTGGGGAAGCCTGGTGCTCTCCGTGCTGTGCTGAGTCTGGGCGGCCAAGCGACCGCTGGAGGAGCCCTGCACTTGCCATTCCCTTCCCTATGACAGAGCTCTCACGGCTGGAGGGCTTGGCAGCGTGCACCCCACCGGCCCCTAAGCCCTCCGCAAGGACGCCTGGGGACTAGGTGCAAAGGCAAGGCAGGAGTGGAGCTGAGGCCAGGAAGGCGCCAGGAGCGTCTGCCTGTCTGGCGCAGCCTGCTCCTTCCCGGGCAGGAAGCCTAGCAGCGAGGCAAGTCTGGGCAAGGCTCGCCCAGGGCAGAGCAGCCTCACGCCAGCCACTCTGCCAGATCGGGCCTCTGAGCAGAGCTGGAGCTCTGCCGTACTGGAGGCTCACTGGGCTCCGCCCAAGGAGTGAGTGCAGACGCACGCAGCTGGGCTGCCTCCTCTTCTCCCGAGGAGGCTCGCTTCCCGCATGCTGTGCACTAGGCTTCCAGGCGGGGGCGCCCCGCGCCCCCTACAGGTCTTGGCTCAGGGGCTGCTTCCCTGGAGCTGGGGCTGCCGGCGGGAGCCCAGACACGCAGGGGCAGGCCCCACCACCTGCACACGTCTCTGCTGGGGAGCAGAGCGCTAGGGACATGACGTCTGTCAGGCACCTTCTGGGCGCCCACGGAGTCAGCCTCCGGGAGTGTGGGGCTGCAGACCACAGCCAGGGGACCTGGGAGCCTTGTGCTCTCCGTGCGGCGCTGAGTCTGGGCGGCCAAGCAACCGCTGGTGGAGCCCTGCCCTTGCCCTCCCCTCCCCTCTACGAGAGGCCTCACTGCTGGAGGGCTTGGCAGTGTGCAAGCCACCGGCTCCTAAGCCTTCCCCAAGGACGCCCGGGGCCTAGATGCAAAGGCAAGGCAGGAGTGGAGCTGAGGCCAGGAAGGCGCCAGGGGCCTCTCCCAGCATCGCACAGCCTGCTCCTTCCCGGGCAGCAAGCCTAGCAGCGAGGCAAGCCTGGGCAAGTCTCGCCCAGGGCAGAGCAGCCTCGCGCAAGGCACTTGACTGGATCCGGCCTCTGAGCAGAGCTGGAGCTCTGCCGTCCTGGAGGCACACTCGGCTCGGCCCAAGCAGGGCTTGCAGCTGCACGCGGCTTGGCTCCCTCGACTCTTCCCAAGGAGGCTCGCTTCCAAGCGGACCGTGCACTTGGCTTCCAGGCAGGGACGCCCCGCGCCTCCTGCAGGTCTTGGCACAGGGGCTGCTTCCCCTGAGCGGAGGCTGTGGGCGGCAGCCCAGACACGCAGGGGCAGGCCCCAACCACCTGCCCACGTCTCTGCTGGTGGGGAGAGCACTAGGGAAATGACGTCTGTCAGGCACCTTCTGGGCGCTCACGGAGTCAGCCTCCGGGTGTGTGGGGCTGCAGACCACAGCCGGGGGCCCTGGGGAAGCCTGGTGCTCTCCGTGCTGTGCTGAGTCTGGGCGGCCAAGCGACCGCTGGAGGAGCCCTGCACTTGCCATTCCCTTCCCTATGACAGAGCTCTCACGGCTGGAGGGCTTGGCAGCGTGCACCCCACCGGCCCCTAAGCCCTCCGCAAGGACGCCTGGGGACTAGGTGCAAAGGCAAGGCAGGAGTGGAGCTGAGGCCAGGAAGGCGCCAGGAGCGTCTGCCTGTCTGGCGCAGCCTGCTCCTTCCCGGGCAGGAAGCCTAGCAGCGAGGCAAGTCTGGGCAAGGCTCGCCCAGGGCAGAGCAGCCTCACGCCAGCCACTCTGCCAGATCGGGCCTCTGAGCAGAGCTGGAGCTCTGCCGTACTGGAGGCTCACTGGGCTCCGCCCAAGGAGTGAGTGCAGACGCACGCAGCTGGGCTGCCTCCTCTTCTCCCGAGGAGGCTCGCTTCCCGCATGCTGTGCACTAGGCTTCCAGGCGGGGGCGCCCCGCGCCCCCTACAGGTCTTGGCTCAGGGGCTGCTTCCCTGGAGCTGGGGCTGCCGGCGGGAGCCCAGACACGCAGGGGCAGGCCCCACCACCTGCACACGTCTCTGCTGGGGAGCAGAGCGCTAGGGACATGACGTCTGTCAGGCACCTTCTGGGCGCCCACGGAGTCAGCCTCCGGGAGTGTGGGGCTGCAGACCACAGCCAGGGGACCTGGGAGCCTTGTGCTCTCCGTGCGGCGCTGAGTCTGGGCGGCCAAGCAACCGCTGGTGGAGCCCTGCCCTTGCCCTCCCCTCCCCTCTACGAGAGGCCTCACTGCTGGAGGGCTTGGCAGTGTGCAAGCCACCGGCTCCTAAGCCTTCCCCAAGGACGCCCGGGGCCTAGATGCAAAGGCAAGGCAGGAGTGGAGCTGAGGCCAGGAAGGCGCCAGGGGCCTCTCCCAGCATCGCACAGCCTGCTCCTTCCCGGGCAGCAAGCCTAGCAGCGAGGCAAGCCTGGGCAAGTCTCGCCCAGGGCAGAGCAGCCTCGCGCAAGGCACTTGACTGGATCCGGCCTCTGAGCAGAGCTGGAGCTCTGCCGTCCTGGAGGCACACTCGGCTCGGCCCAAGCAGGGCTTGCAGCTGCACGCGGCTTGGCTCCCTCGACTCTTCCCAAGGAGGCTCGCTTCCAAGCGGACCGTGCACTTGGCTTCCAGGCAGGGACGCCCCGCGCCTCCTGCAGGTCTTGGCACAGGGGCTGCTTCCCCTGAGCGGAGGCTGTGGGCGGCAGCCCAGACACGCAGGGGCAGGCCCCAACCACCTGCCCACGTCTCTGCTGGTGGGGAGAGCACTAGGGAAATGACGTCTGTCAGGCACCTTCTGGGCGCTCACGGAGTCAGCCTCCGGGTGTGTGGGGCTGCAGACCACAGCCGGGGGCCCTGGGGAAGCCTGGTGCTCTCCGTGCTGTGCTGAGTCTGGGCGGCCAAGCGACCGCTGGAGGAGCCCTGCACTTGCCATTCCCTTCCCTATGACAGAGCTCTCACGGCTGGAGGGCTTGGCAGCGTGCACCCCACCGGCCCCTAAGCCCTCCGCAAGGACGCCTGGGGACTAGGTGCAAAGGCAAGGCAGGAGTGGAGCTGAGGCCAGGAAGGCGCCAGGAGCGTCTGCCTGTCTGGCGCAGCCTGCTCCTTCCCGGGCAGGAAGCCTAGCAGCGAGGCAAGTCTGGGCAAGGCTCGCCCAGGGCAGAGCAGCCTCACGCCAGCCACTCTGCCAGATCGGGCCTCTGAGCAGAGCTGGAGCTCTGCCGTACTGGAGGCTCACTGGGCTCCGCCCAAGGAGTGAGTGCAGACGCACGCAGCTGGGCTGCCTCCTCTTCTCCCGAGGAGGCTCGCTTCCCGCATGCTGTGCACTAGGCTTCCAGGCGGGGGCGCCCCGCGCCCCCTACAGGTCTTGGCTCAGGGGCTGCTTCCCTGGAGCTGGGGCTGCCGGCGGGAGCCCAGACACGCAGGGGCAGGCCCCACCACCTGCACACGTCTCTGCTGGGGAGCAGAGCGCTAGGGACATGACGTCTGTCAGGCACCTTCTGGGCGCCCACGGAGTCAGCCTCCGGGAGTGTGGGGCTGCAGACCACAGCCAGGGGACCTGGGAGCCTTGTGCTCTCCGTGCGGCGCTGAGTCTGGGCGGCCAAGCAACCGCTGGTGGAGCCCTGCCCTTGCCCTCCCCTCCCCTCTACGAGAGGCCTCACTGCTGGAGGGCTTGGCAGTGTGCAAGCCACCGGCTCCTAAGCCTTCCCCAAGGACGCCCGGGGCCTAGATGCAAAGGCAAGGCAGGAGTGGAGCTGAGGCCAGGAAGGCGCCAGGGGCCTCTCCCAGCATCGCACAGCCTGCTCCTTCCCGGGCAGCAAGCCTAGCAGCGAGGCAAGCCTGGGCAAGTCTCGCCCAGGGCAGAGCAGCCTCGCGCAAGGCACTTGACTGGATCCGGCCTCTGAGCAGAGCTGGAGCTCTGCCGTCCTGGAGGCACACTCGGCTCGGCCCAAGCAGGGCTTGCAGCTGCACGCGGCTTGGCTCCCTCGACTCTTCCCAAGGAGGCTCGCTTCCAAGCGGACCGTGCACTTGGCTTCCAGGCAGGGACGCCCCGCGCCTCCTGCAGGTCTTGGCACAGGGGCTGCTTCCCCTGAGCGGAGGCTGTGGGCGGCAGCCCAGACACGCAGGGGCAGGCCCCAACCACCTGCCCACGTCTCTGCTGGTGGGGAGAGCACTAGGGACATGACGTCTGTCAGGCACCTTCTGGGCGCTCACGGAGTCAGCCTCCGGGTGTGTGGGGCTGCAGACCACAGCCGGGGGCCCTGGGGAAGCCTGGTGCTCTCCGTGCTGTGCTGAGTCTGGGCGGCCAAGCGACCGCTGGAGGAGCCCTGCACTTGCCATTCCCTTCCCTATGACAGAGCTCTCACGGCTGGAGGGCTTGGCAGCGTGCACCCCACCGGCCCCTAAGCCCTCCGCAAGGACGCCTGGGGACTAGGTGCAAAGGCAAGGCAGGAGTGGAGCTGAGGCCAGGAAGGCGCCAGGAGCGTCTGCCTGTCTGGCGCAGCCTGCTCCTTCCCGGGCAGGAAGCCTAGCAGCGAGGCAAGTCTGGGCAAGGCTCGCCCAGGGCAGAGCAGCCTCACGCCAGCCACTCTGCCAGATCGGGCCTCTGAGCAGAGCTGGAGCTCTGCCGTACTGGAGGCTCACTGGGCTCCGCCCAAGGAGTGAGTGCAGACGCACGCAGCTGGGCTGCCTCCTCTTCTCCCGAGGAGGCTCGCTTCCCGCATGCTGTGCACTAGGCTTCCAGGCGGGGGCGCCCCGCGCCCCCTACAGGTCTTGGCTCAGGGGCTGCTTCCCTGGAGCTGGGGCTGCCGGCGGGAGCCCAGACACGCAGGGGCAGGCCCCACCACCTGCACACGTCTCTGCTGGGGAGCAGAGCGCTAGGGACATGACGTCTGTCAGGCACCTTCTGGGCGCCCACGGAGTCAGCCTCCGGGAGTGTGGGGCTGCAGACCACAGCCAGGGGACCTGGGAGCCTTGTGCTCTCCGTGCGGCGCTGAGTCTGGGCGGCCAAGCAACCGCTGGTGGAGCCCTGCCCTTGCCCTCCCCTCCCCTCTACGAGAGGCCTCACTGCTGGAGGGCTTGGCAGTGTGCAAGCCACCGGCTCCTAAGCCTTCCCCAAGGACGCCCGGGGCCTAGATGCAAAGGCAAGGCAGGAGTGGAGCTGAGGCCAGGAAGGCGCCAGGGGCCTCTCCCAGCATCGCACAGCCTGCTCCTTCCCGGGCAGCAAGCCTAGCAGCGAGGCAAGCCTGGGCAAGTCTCGCCCAGGGCAGAGCAGCCTCGCGCAAGGCACTTGACTGGATCCGGCCTCTGAGCAGAGCTGGAGCTCTGCCGTCCTGGAGGCACACTCGGCTCGGCCCAAGCAGGGCTTGCAGCTGCACGCGGCTTGGCTCCCTCGACTCTTCCCAAGGAGGCTCGCTTCCAAGCGGACCGTGCACTTGGCTTCCAGGCAGGGACGCCCCGCGCCTCCTGCAGGTCTTGGCACAGGGGCTGCTTCCCCTGAGCGGAGGCTGTGGGCGGCAGCCCAGACACGCAGGGGCAGGCCCCAACCACCTGCCCACGTCTCTGCTGGTGGGGAGAGCACTAGGGAAATGACGTCTGTCAGGCACCTTCTGGGCGCTCACGGAGTCAGCCTCCGGGTGTGTGGGGCTGCAGACCACAGCCGGGGGCCCTGGGGAAGCCTGGTGCTCTCCGTGCTGTGCTGAGTCTGGGCGGCCAAGCGACCGCTGGAGGAGCCCTGCACTTGCCATTCCCTTCCCTATGACAGAGCTCTCACGGCTGGAGGGCTTGGCAGCGTGCACCCCACCGGCCCCTAAGCCCTCCGCAAGGACGCCTGGGGACTAGGTGCAAAGGCAAGGCAGGAGTGGAGCTGAGGCCAGGAAGGCGCCAGGAGCGTCTGCCTGTCTGGCGCAGCCTGCTCCTTCCCGGGCAGGAAGCCTAAGCGAGGCAAGTCTGGGGCAAGGCTCGCCCAGGGCAGAGCAGCCTCACGCCAGCCACTCTGCCAGATCGGGCCTCTGAGCAGAGCTGGAGCTCTGCCGTACTGGAGGCTCACTGGGCTCCGCCCAAGGAGTGAGTGCAGACGCACGCAGCTGGGCTGCCTCCTCTTCTCCCGAGGAGGCTCGCTTCCCGCATGCTGTGCACTAGGCTTCCAGGCGGGGGGCGCCCGCGCCCCCTACAGGTCTTGGCTCAGGGGCTGCTTCCCTGGAGCTGGGGCTGCCGGCGGGAGCCCAGACACGCAGGGGCAGGCCCCACCACCTGCACACGTCTCTGCTGGGGAGCAGAGCGCTAGGGACATGACGTCTGTCAGGCACCTTCTGGGCGCCCACGGAGTCAGCCTCCGGGAGTGTGGGGCTGCAGACCACAGCCAGGGGACCTGGGAGCCTTGTGCTCTCCGTGCGGCGCTGAGTCTGGGCGGCCAAGCAACCGCTGGTGGAGCCCTGCCCTTGCCCTCCCCTCCCCTCTACGAGAGGCCTCACTGCTGGAGGGCTTGGCAGTGTGCAAGCCACCGGCTCCTAAGCCTTCCCCAAGGACGCCCGGGGCCTAGATGCAAAGGCAAGGCAGGAGTGGAGCTGAGGCCAGGAAGGCGCCAGGGGCCTCTCCCAGCATCGCACAGCCTGCTCCTTCCCGGGCAGCAAGCCTAGCAGCGAGGCAAGCCTGGGCAAGTCTCGCCCAGGGCAGAGCAGCCTCGCGCAAGGCACTTGACTGGATCCGGCCTCTGAGCAGAGCTGGAGCTCTGCCGTCCTGGAGGCACACTCGGCTCGGCCCAAGCAGGGCTTGCAGCTGCACGCGGCTTGGCTCCCTCGACTCTTCCCAAGGAGGCTCGCTTCCAAGCGGACCCGTGCACTTGGCTTCCAGGCAGGGACGCCCCGCGCCTCCTGCAGGTCTTGGCACAGGGGCTGCTTCCCCTGAGCGGAGGCTGTGGGCGGCAGCCCAGACACGCAGGGGCAGGCCCCAACCACCTGCCCACGTCTCTGCTGGTGGGGAGAGCACTAGGGACATGACGTCTGTCAGGCACCTTCTGGGCGCTCACGGAGTCAGCCTCCGGGTGTGTGGGGCTGCAGACCACAGCCGGGGGCCCTGGGAAGCCTGGTGCTCTCCGTGCTGTGCTGAGTCTGGGCGGCCAAGCGACCGCTGGAGGAGCCCTGCACTTGCCATTCCCTTCCCTATGACAGAGCTCTCACGGCTGGAGGGCTTGGCAGCGTGCACCCCACCGGCCCCTAAGCCCTCCGCAAGGACGCCTGGGGACTAGGTGCAAAGGCAAGGCAGGAGTGGAGCTGAGGCCAGGAAGGCGCCAGGAGCGTCTGCCTGTCTGGCGCAGCCTGCTCCTTCCCGGGCAGGAAGCCTAGCAGCGAGGCAAGTCTGGGCAAGGCTCGCCCAGGGCAGAGCAGCCTCACGCCAGCCACTCTGCCAGATCGGGCCTCTGAGCAGAGCTGGAGCTCTGCCGTACTGGAGGCTCACTGGGCTCCGCCCAAGGAGTGAGTGCAGACGCACGCAGCTGGGGCTGCCTCCTCTTCTCCCGAGGAGGCTCGCTTCCCGCATGCTGTGCACTAGGCTTCCAGGCGGGGGGCGCCCCGCGCCCCCTACAGGTCTTGGCTCAGGGGCTGCTTCCCTGGAGCTGGGGCTGCCGCGGGAGCCCAGACACGCAGGGGCAGGCCCCACCACCTGCACACGTCTCTGCTGGGGAGCAGAGCGCTAGGGACATGACGTCTGTCAGGCACCTTCTGGGCGCCCACGGAGTCAGCCTCCGGGAGTGTGGGGCTGCAGACCACAGCCAGGGGACCTGGGAGCCTTGTGCTCTCCGTGCGGCGCTGAGTCTGGGCGGCCAAGCAACCGCTGGTGGAGCCCTGCCCTTGCCCTCCCCTCCCCCTCTACGAGAGGCCTCACTGCTGGAGGGCTTGGCAGTGTGCAAGCCACCGGCTCCTAAGCCTTCCCCAAGGACGCCCGGGGCCTAGATGCAAAGGCAAGGCAGAGTGGAGCTGAGGCCAGGAAGGCGCCAGGGGCCTCTCCCAGCATCGCACAGCCTGCTCCTTCCCGGGCAGCAAGCCTAGCAGCGAGGCAAGCCTGGGCAAGTCTCGCCCAGGGCAGAGCAGCCTCGCGCAAGGCACTTGACTGGATCCGGCCTCTGAGCAGAGCTGGAGCTCTGCCGTCCTGGAGGCACACTCGGCTCGGCCCAAGCAGGGCTTGCAGCTGCACGCGGCTTGGCTCCCTCGACTCTTCCCAAGGAGGCTCGCTTCCAAGCGGACCGTGCACTTGGCTTCCAGGCAGGGACGCCCCGCGCCTCCTGCAGGTCTTGGCACAGGGGCTGCTTCCCCTGAGCGGAGGCTGTGGGCGGCAGCCCAGACACGCAGGGGCAGGCCCCAACCACCTGCCCACGTCTCTGCTGGTGGGGAGAGCACTAGGGAAATGACGTCTGTCAGGCACCTTCTGGGCGCTCACGGAGTCAGCCTCCGGGTGTGTGGGGCTGCAGACCACAGCCGGGGGCCCTGGGGAAGCCTGGTGCTCTCCGTGCTGTGCTGAGTCTGGGCGGCCAAGCGACCGCTGGAGGAGCCCTGCACTTGCCATTCCCTTCCCTATGACAGAGCTCTCACGGCTGGAGGGCTTGGCAGCGTGCACCCCACCGGCCCCTAAGCCCTCCGCAAGGACGCCTGGGGACTAGGTGCAAAGGCAAGGCAGGAGTGGAGCTGAGGCCAGGAAGGCGCCAGGAGCGTCTGCCTGTCTGGCGCAGCCTGCTCCTTCCCGGGCAGGAAGCCTAGCAGCGAGGCAAGTCTGGGCAAGGCTCGCCCAGGGCAGAGCAGCCTCACGCCAGCCACTCTGCCAGATCGGGCCTCTGAGCAGAGCTGGAGCTCTGCCGTACTGGAGGCTCACTGGGCTCCGCCCAAGGAGTGAGTGCAGACGCACGCAGCTGGGCTGCCTCCTCTTCTCCCGAGGAGGCTCGCTTCCCGCATGCTGTGCACTAGGCTTCCAGGCGGGGGCGCCCCGCGCCCCCTACAGGTCTTGGCCCAGGGGCTGCTTCCCTGGAGCTGGGGCTGCCGGCGGGAGCCCAGACACGCAGGGGCAGGCCCCACCACCTGCACACGTCTCTGCTGGGGAGCAGAGCGCTAGGGACATGACGTCTGTCAGGCACCTTCTGGGCGCCCACGGAGTCAGCCTCCGGGAGTGTGGGGCTGCAGACCACAGCCAGGGGACCTGGGAGCCTTGTGCTCTCCGGTGCGGCGCTGAGTCTGGGCGGCCAAGCAACCGCTGGTGGAGCCCTGCCCTTGCCCTCCCCTCCCCTCTACGAGAGGCCTCACTGCTGGAGGGCTTGGCAGTGTGCAAGCCACCGGCTCCTAAGCCTTCCCCAAGGACGCCCGGGGCCTAGATGCAAAGGCAAGGCAGGAGTGGAGCTGAGGCCAGGAAGGCGCCAGGGGCCTCTCCCAGCATCGCACAGCCTGCTCCTTCCCGGGCAGCAAGCCTAGCAGCGAGGCAAGCCTGGGCAAGTCTCGCCCAGGGCAGAGCAGCCTCGCGCAAGGCACTTGACTGGATCCGGCCTCTGAGCAGAGCTGGAGCTCTGCCGTCCTGGAGGCACACTCGGCTCGGCCCAAGCAGGGCTTGCAGCTGCACGCGGCTTGGCTCCCTCGACTCTTCCCAAGGAGGCTCGCTTCCAAGCGGACCGTGCACTTGGCTTCCAGGCAGGGACGCCCCGCGCCTCCTGCAGGTCTTGGCACAGGGGCTGCTTCCCCTGAGCGGAGGCTGTGGGCGGCAGCCCAGACACGCAGGGGCAGGCCCCAACCACCTGCCCACGTCTCTGCTGGTGGGGAGAGCACTAGGGAAATGACGTCTGTCAGGCACCTTCTGGGCGCTCACGGAGTCAGCCTCCGGGTGTGTGGGGCTGCAGACCACAGCCGGGGGCCCTGGGGAAGCCTGGTGCTCTCCGTGCTGTGCTGAGTCTGGGCGGCCAAGCGAGCCGCTGGAGGAGCCCTGCACTTGCCATTCCCTTCCCTATGACAGAGCTCTCACGGCTGGAGGGCTTGGCATCGTGCACCCCACCGGCCCCTAAGCCCTCCGCAAGGACGCCTGGGGACTAGGTGCAAAGGCAAGGCAGGAGTGGAGCTGAGGCCAGGAAGGCGCCAGGAGCGTCTGCCTGTCTGGCGCAGCCTGCTCCTTCCCGGGCAGAAGCCTAGCAGCGAGGCAAGTCTGGGCAAGGCTCGCCCAGGGCAGAGCAGCCTCACGCCAGCCACTCTGCCAGATCGGGCCTCTGAGCAGAGCTGGAGCTCTGCCGTACTGGAGGCTCACTGGGCTCCGCCCAAGGAGGTGAGTGCAGACGCACGCAGCTGGGCTGCCTCCTCTTCTCCCGAGGAGGCTCGCTTCCCGCATGCTGTGCACTAGGCTTCCAGGCGGGGGCGCCCCGCGCCCCCTACAGGTCTTGGCTCAGGGGCTGCTTCCCTGGAGCTGGGGCTGCCGGCGGGAGCCCAGACACGCAGGGGCAGGCCCCACCACCTGCACACGTCTCTGCTGGGGAGCAGAGCGCTAGGGACATGACGTCTGTCAGGCACCTTCTGGGCGCCCACGGAGTCAGCCTCCGGGAGTGTGGGGCTGCAGACCACAGCCAGGGGACCTGGGAGCCTTGTGCTCTCCGTGCGGCGCTGAGTCTGGGGCGCCAAGCAACCGCTGGTGGAGCCCTGCCCTTGCCCTCCCCCTCCCCTCTACGAGAGGCCTCACTGCTGGAGGGCTTGGCAGTGTGCAAGCCACCGGCTCCTAAGCCTTCCCCAAGGACGCCCGGGGCCTAGAATGCAAAGGCAAGGCAGGAGTGGAGCTGAGGCCAGGAAGGCGCCAGGGGCCTCTCCCAGCATCGCACAGCCTGCTCCTTCCCGGGCAGCAAGCCTAGCAGCGAGGCAAGCCTGGGCAAGTCTCGCCCAGGGCAGAGCAGCCTCGCGCAAGGCACTTGACTGGATCCGGCCTCTGAGCAGAGCTGGAGCTCTGCCGTCCTGGAGGCACACTCGGCTCGGCCCCAAGCAGGGCTTGCAGCTGCACGCGGCTTGGCTCCCTCGACTCTTCCCAAGGAGGCTCGCTTCCAAGCGGACCGTGCACTTGGCTTCCAGGCAGGGACGCCCCGCGCCTCCTGCAGGTCTTGGCACAGGGGCTGCTTCCCCTGAGCGGAGGCTGTGGGCGGCAGCCCAGACACGCAGGGGCAGGCCCCAACCACCTGCCCACGTCTCTGCTGGTGGGGAGAGCACTAGGGAAATGACGTCTGTCAGGCACCTTCTGGGCGCTCACGGAGTCAGCCTCCGGGTGTGTGGGGCTGCAGACCACAGCCGGGGGCCTGGGGAAGCCTGGTGCTCTCCGTGCTGTGCTGAGTCTGGGCGGCCAAGCGACCGCTGGAGGAGCCCTGCACTTGCCATTCCCTTCCCTATGACAGAGCTCTCACGGCTGGAGGGCTTGGCAGCGTGCACCCCACCGGCCCCTAAGCCCTCCGCAAGGACGCCTGGGGACTAGGTGCAAAGGCAAGGCAGGAGTGGAGCTGAGGCCAGGAAGGCGCCAGGAGCGTCTGCCTGTCTGGCGCAGCCTGCTCCTTCCCGGGCAGGAAGCCTAGCAGCGAGGCAAGTCTGGGCAAGGCTCGCCCAGGGCAGAGCAGCCTCACGCCAGCCACTCTGCCAGATCGGGCCTCTGAGCAGAGCTGGAGCTCTGCCGTACTGGAGGCTCACTGGGCTCCGCCCAAGGAGTGAGTGCAGACGCACGCAGCTGGGCTGCCTCCTCTTCTCCCGAGGAGGCTCGCTTCCCGCATGCTGTGCACTAGGCTTCCAGGCGGGGGCGCCCCGCGCCCCCTACAGGTCTTGGCTCAGGGGCTGCTTCCCTGGAGCTGGGGCTGCCGGCGGGAGCCCAGACACGCAGGGGCAGGCCCCACCACCTGCACACGTCTCTGCTGGGGAGCAGAGCGCTAGGGACATGACGTCTGTCAGGCACCTTCTGGGCGCCCACGGAGTCAGCCTCCGGGAGTGTGGGGGCTGCAGACCACAGCCAGGGGACCTGGGAGCCTTGTGCTCTCCGTGCGGCGCTGAGTCTGGGCGGCCAAGCAAACCGCTGGTGGAGCCCTGCCCTTGCCCTCCCCTCCCCTCTACGAGAGGCCTCACTGCTGGAGGGCTTGGCAGTGTGCAAGCCACCGGCTCCTAAGCCTTCCCCAAGGACGCCCGGGGCCTAGATGCAAAGGCAAGGCAGGAGTGGAGCTGAGGCCAGGAAGGCGCCAGGGGCCTCTCCCAGCATCGCACAGCCTGCTCCTTCCCGGGCAGCAAGCCTAGCAGCGAGGCAAGCCTGGGCAAGTCTCGCCCAGGGCAGAGCAGCCTCGCGCAAGGCACTTGACTGGATCCGGCCTCTGAGCAGAGCTGGAGCTCTGCCGTCCTGGAGGCACACTCGGCTCGGCCCAAGCAGGGCTTGCAGCTGCACGCGGCTTGGCTCCCTCGACTCTTCCCAAGGAGGCTCGCTTCCAAGCGGACCGTGCACTTGGCTTCCAGGCAGGGACGCCCCGCGCCTCCTGCAGGTCTTGGCACAGGGGCTGCTTCCCTGAGCGGAGGCTGTGGGCGGCAGCCCAGACACGCAGGGGCAGGCCCCAACCACCTGCCCACGTCTCTGCTGGTGGGGAGAGCACTAGGGAAATGACGTCTGTCAGGCACCTTCTGGGCGCTCACGGAGTCAGCCTCCGGGTGTGTGGGGCTGCAGACCACAGCCGGGGGCCCTGGGGAAGCCTGGTGCTCTCCGTGCTGTGCTGAGTCTGGGCGGCCAAGCGACCGCTGGAGGAGCCCTGCACTTGCCATTCCCTTCCCTATGACAGAGCTCTCACGGCTGGAGGGCTTGGCAGCGTGCACCCACCGGCCCCTAAGCCCTCCGCAAGGACGCCTGGGGACTAGGTGCAAAGGCAAGGCAGGAGTGGAGCTGAGGCCAGGAAGGCGCCAGGAGCGTCTGCCTGTCTGGCGCAGCCTGCTCCTTCCCGGGCAGGAAGCCTAGCAGCGAGGCAAGTCTGGGCAAGGCTCGCCCAGGGCAGAGCAGCCTCACGCCAGCCACTCTGCCAGATCGGGCCTCTGAGCAGAGCTGGAGCTCTGCCGTACTGGAGGCTCACTGGGCTCCGCCCAAGGAGTGAGTGCAGACGCACGCAGCTGGGCTGCCTCCTCTTCTCCCGAGGAGGCTCGCTTCCCGCATGCTGTGCACTAGGCTTCCAGGCGGGGGCGCCCCGCGCCCCCTACAGGTCTTGGCTCAGGGGCTGCTTCCCTGGAGCTGGGGCTGCCGGCGGGGAGCCCAGACACGCAGGGGCAGGCCCCACCACCTGCACACGTCTCTGCTGGGGAGCAGAGCGCTAGGGACATGACGTCTGTCAGGCACCTTCTGGGCGCCCACGGAGTCAGCCTCCGGGAGTGTGGGGCTGCAGACCACAGCCAGGGGACCTGGGAGCCTTGTGCTCTCCGTGCGGCGCTGAGTCTGGGCGGCCAAGCAACCGCTGGTGGAGCCCTGCCCTTGCCCTCCCCTCCCCTCTACGAGAGGCCTCACTGCTGGAGGGCTTGGCAGTGTGCAAGCCACCGGCTCCTAAGCCTTCCCCAAGGACGCCCGGGGCCTAGATGCAAAGGCAAGGCAGGAGTGGAGCTGAGGCCAGGAAGGCGCCAGGGGCCTCTCCCAGCATCGCACAGCCTGCTCCTTCCCGGGCAGCAAGCCTAGCAGCGAGGCAAGCCTGGGCAAGTCTCGCCCAGGGCAGAGCAGCCTCGCGCAAGGCACTTGACTGGATCCGGCCTCTGAGCAGAGCTGGAGCTCTGCCGTCCTGGAGGCACACTCGGCTCGGCCCAAGCAGGGCTTGCAGCTGCACGCGGCTTGGCTCCCTCGACTCTTCCCAAGGAGGCTCGCTTCCCAAGCGGACCGTGCACTTGGCTTCCAGGCAGGGACGCCCCGCGCCTCCTGCAGGTCTTGGCACAGGGGCTGCTTCCCCTGAGCGGAGGCTGTGGGCGGCAGCCCAGACACGCAGGGGCAGGCCCCAACCACCTGCCCACGTCTCTGCTGGTGGGGAGAGCACTAGGGACATGACGTCTGTCAGGCACCTTCTGGGCGCTCACGGAGTCAGCCTCCGGGTGTGTGGGGCTGCAGACCACAGCCGGGGGCCCTGGGGAAGCCTGGTGCTCTCCGTGCTGTGCTGAGTCTGGGCGGCCAAGCGACCGCTGGAGGAGCCCTGCACTTGCCATTCCCTTCCCTATGACAGAGCTCTCACGGCTGGAGGGCTTGGCAGCGTGCACCCCACCGGCCCCTAAGCCCTCCGCAAGGACGCCTGGGGACTAGGTGCAAAGGCAAGGCAGGAGTGGAGCTGAGGCCAGGAAGGCGCCAGGAGCGTCTGCCTGTCTGGCGCAGCCTGCTCCTTCCCGGGCAGGAAGCCTAGCAGCGAGGCAAGTCTGGGCAAGGCTCGCCCAGGGCAGAGCAGCCTCACGCCAGCCACTCTGCCAGATCGGGCCTCTGAGCAGAGCTGGAGCTCTGCCGTACTGGAGGCTCACTGGGCTCCGCCCAAGGAGTGAGTGCAGACGCACGCAGCTGGGCTGCCTCCTCTTCTCCCGAGGAGGCTCGCTTCCCGCATGCTGTGCACTAGGCTTCCAGGCGGGGGCGCCCCGCGCCCCCTACAGGTCTTGGCTCAGGGGCTGCTTCCCTGGAGCTGGGGCTGCCGGCGGGAGCCCAGACACGCAGGGGCAGGCCCCCACCACCTGCACACGTCTCTGCTGGGGAGCAGAGCGCTAGGGACATGACGTCTGTCAGGCACCTTCTGGGCGCCCACGGAGTCAGCCTCCGGGAGTGTGGGGCTGCAGACCACAGCCAGGGGACCTGGGAGCCTTGTGCTCTCCGTGCGGCGCTGAGTCTGGGCGGCCAAGCAACCGCTGGTGGAGCCCTGCACTTGCCCTCCCCTCCCCTCTACGAGAGGCCTCACTGCTGGAGGGCTTGGCAGTGTGCAAGCCACCGGCTCCTAAGCCTTCCCCAAGGACGCCTGGGGCCTAGATGCAAAGGCAAGGCAGGAGTGGAGCTGAGGCCAGGAAGGCGCCAGGGGCCTCTCCCAGCATCGCACAGCCTGCTCCTTCCCGGGCAGCAAGCCTAGCAGCGAGGCAAGCCTGGGCAAGTCTCGCCCAGGGCAGAGCAGCCTCGCGCAAGGCACTTGACTGGATCCGGCCTCTGAGCAGAGCTGGAGCTCTGCCGTCCTGGAGGCACACTCGGCTCGGCCCAAGCAGGGCTTGCAGCTGCACGCGGCTTGGCTCCCTCGACTCTTCCCAAGGAGGCTCGCTTCCAAGCGGACCGTGCACTTGGCTTCCAGGCAGGGACGCCCCGCGCCTCCTGCAGGTCTTGGCACAGGGGCTGCTTCCCCTGAGCGGAGGCTGTGGGCGGCAGCCCAGACACGCAGGGGCAGGCCCCAACCACCTGCCCACGTCTCTGCTGGTGGGGAGAGCACTAGGGAAATGACGTCTGTCAGGCACCTTCTGGGCGCTCACGGAGTCAGCCTCCGGGTGTGTGGGGCTGCAGACCACAGCCGGGGGCCCTGGGGAAGCCTGGTGCTCTCCGTGCTGTGCTGAGTCTGGGCGGCCAAGCGACCGCTGGGAGGAGCCCTGCACTTGCCATTCCCTTCCCTATGACAGAGCTCTCACGGCTGGAGGGCTTGGCAGCGTGCACCCCACCGGCCCCTAAGCCCTCCGCAAGGACGCCTGGGGACTAGGTGCAAAGGCAAGGCAGGAGTGGAGCTGAGGCCAGGAAGGCGCCAGGAGCGTCTGCCTGTCTGGCGCAGCCTGCTCCTTCCCGGGCAGGAAGCCTAGCAGCGAGGCAAGTCTGGGCAAGGCTCGCCCAGGGCAGAGCAGCCTCACGCCAGCCACTCTGCCAGATCGGGCCTCTGAGCAGAGCTGGAGCTCTGCCGTACTGGAGGCTCACTGGGCTCCGCCCAAGGAGTGAGTGCAGACGCACGCAGCTGGGCTGCCTCCTCTTCTCCCGAGGAGGCTCGCTTCCCGCATGCTGTGCACTAGGCTTCCAGGCGGGGGCGCCCCGCGCCCCCTACAGGTCTTGGCTCAGGGGCTGCTTCCCTGGAGCTGGGGCTGCCGGCGGGGAGCCCAGACACGCAGGGGCAGGCCCCACCACCTGCACACGTCTCTGCTGGGGAGCAGAGCGCTAGGGACATGACGTCTGTCAGGCACCTTCTGGGCGCCCACGGAGTCAGCCTCCGGGAGTGTGGGGCTGCAGACCACAGCCAGGGGACCTGGGAGCCTTGTGCTCTCCGTGCGGCGCTGAGTCTGGGCGGCCAAGCAACCGCTGGTGGAGCCCTGCACTTGCCCTCCCCTCCCCTCTACGAGAGGCCTCACTGCTGGAGGGCTTGGCAGTGTGCAAGCCACCGGCTCCTAAGCCTTCCCCAAGGACGCCCGGGGCCTAGATGCAAAGGCAAGGCAGGAGTGGAGCTGAGGCCAGGAAGGCGCCAGGGGCCTCTCCCAGCATCGCACAGCCTGCTCCTTCCCGGGCAGCAAGCCTAGCAGCGAGGCAAGCCTGGGCAAGTCTCGCCCAGGGCAGAGCAGCCTCGCGCAAGGCACTTGACTGGATCCGGCCTCTGAGCAGAGCTGGAGCTCTGCCGTCCTGGAGGCACACTCGGCTCGGCCCAAGCAGGGCTTGCAGCTGCACGCGGCTTGGCTCCCTCGACTCTTCCCAAGGAGGCTCGCTTCCAAGCGGACCGTGCACTTGGCTTCCAGGCAGGGACGCCCCGCGCCTCCTGCAGGTCTTGGCACAGGGGCTGCTTCCCCTGAGCGGAGGCTGTGGGCGGCAGCCCAGACACGCAGGGGCAGGCCCCAACCACCTGCCCACGTCTCTGCTGGTGGGGAGAGCACTAGGGAAATGACGTCTGTCAGGCACCTTCTGGGCGCTCACGGAGTCAGCCTCCGGGGTGTGTGGGGCTGCAGACCACAGCCGGGGGCCCTGGGGAAGCCTGGTGCTCTCCGTGCTGTGCTGAGTCTGGGCGGCCAAGCGACCGCTGGAGGAGCCCTGCACTTGCCATTCCCTTCCCTATGACAGAGCTCTCACGGCTGGAGGGCTTGGCAGCGTGCACCCCACCGGCCCCTAAGCCCTCCGCAAGGACGCCTGGGGACTAGGTGCAAAGGCAAGGCAGGAGTGGAGCTGAGGCCAGGAAGGCGCCAGGAGCGTCTGCCTGTCTGGCGCAGGCCTGCTCCTTCCCGGGCAGGAAGCCTAGCAGCGAGGCAAGTCTGGGCAAGGCTCGCCCAGGGCAGAGCAGCCTCACGCCAGCCACTCTGCCAGATCGGGCCTCTGAGCAGAGCTGGAGCTCTGCCGTACTGGAGGCTCACTGGGCTCCGCCCAAGGAGTGAGTGCAGACGCACGCAGCTGGGCTGCCTCCTCTTCTCCCGAGGAGGCTCGCTTCCCGCATGCTGTGCACTAGGCTTCCAGGCGGGGGCGCCCCGCGCCCCCTACAGGTCTTGGCTCAGGGGCTGCTTCCCTGGAGCTGGGGCTGCCGGCGGGAGCCCAGACACGCAGGGGCAGGCCCCACCACCTGCACACGTCTCTGCTGGGGAGCAGAGCGCTAGGGACATGACGTCTGTCAGGCACCTTCTGGGCGCCCACGGAGTCAGCCTCCGGGAGTGTGGGCTGCAGACCACAGCCAGGGGACCTGGGAGCCTTGTGCTCTCCGTGCGGCGCTGAGTCTGGGCGGCCAAGCAACCGCTGGTGGAGCCCTGCACTTGCCCTCCCCTCCCCTCTACGAGAGGCCTCACTGCTGGAGGCTTGGCAGTGTGCAAGCCACCGGCTCCTAAGCCTTCCCCAAGGACGCCCCGGGGCCTAGATGCAAAGGCAAGGCAGGAGTGGAGCTGAGGCCAGGAAGGCGCCAGGGGCCTCTCCCAGCATCGCACAGCCTGCTCCTTCCCGGGCAGCAAGCCTAGCAGCGAGGCAAGCCTGGGCAAGTCTCGCCCAGGGCAGAGCAGCCTCGCGCAAGGCACTTGACTGGATCCGGCCTCTGAGCAGAGCTGGAGCTCTGCCGTCCTGGAGGCACACTCGGCTCGGCCCAAGCAGGGCTTGCAGCTGCACGCGGCTTGGCTCCCTCGACTCTTCCCAAGGAGGGCTCGCTTCCAAGCGGACCGTGCACTTGGCTTCCAGGCAGGGACGCCCCGCGCCTCCTGCAGGTCTTGGCACAGGGGCTGCTTCCCCTGAGCGGAGGCTGTGGGCGGCAGCCCAGACACGCAGGGGCAGGCCCCAACCACCTGCCCACGTCTCTGCTGGTGGGGAGAGCACTAGGGAAATGACGTCTGTCAGGCACCTTCTGGGCGCTCACGGAGTCAGCCTCCGGGTGTGTGGGGCTGCAGACCACAGCGGGGGCCCTGGGGAAGCCTGGTGCTCTCCGTGCTGTGCTGAGTCTGGGCGGCCAAGCGACCGCTGGAGGAGCCCTGCACTTGCCATTCCCTTCCCTATGACAGAGCTCTCACGGCTGGAGGGCTTGGCAGCGTGCACCCCCACCGGCCCCTAAGCCCTCCGCAAGGACGCCTGGGGACTAGGTGCAAAGGCAAGGCAGGAGTGGAGCTGAGGCCAGGAAGGCGCCAGGAGCGTCTGCCTGTCTGGCGCAGCCTGCTCCTTCCCGGGCAGGAAGCCTAGCAGCGAGGCAAGTCTGGGCAAGGCTCGCCCAGGGCAGAGCAGCCTCACGCCAGCCACTCTGCCAGATCGGGCCTCTGAGCAGAGCTGGAGCTCTGCCGTACTGGAGGCTCACTGGGCTCCGCCCAAGGAGTGAGTGCAGACGCACGCAGCTGGGCTGCCTCCTCTTCTCCCGAGGAGGCTCGCTTCCCGCATGCTGTGCACTAGGCTTCCAGGCGGGGGCGCCCCGCGCCCCCTACAGGTCTTGGCTCAGGGGCTGCTTCCCTGGAGCTGGGGCTGCCGGCGGGAGCCCAGACACGCAGGGGCAGGCCCCACCACCTGCACACGTCTCTGCTGGGGAGCAGAGCGCTAGGGACATGACGTCTGTCAGGCACCTTCTGGGCGCCCACGGAGTCAGCCTCCGGGAGTGTGGGGCTGCAGACCACAGCCAGGGGACCTGGGAGCCTTGTGCTCTCCGTGCGGCGCTGAGTCTGGGCGGCAAGCAACCGCTGGTGGAGCCCTGCACTTGCCCTCCCCTCCCCTCTACGAGAGGCCTCACTGCTGGAGGGCTTGGCAGTGTGCAAGCCACCGGCTCCTAAGCCTTCCCCAAGGACGCCCGGGGCCTAGATGCAAAGGCAAGGCAGGAGTGGAGCTGAGGCCAGGAAGGCGCCAGGGGCCTCTCCCAGCATCGCACAGCCTGCTCCTTCCCGGGCAGCAAGCCTAGCAGCGAGGCAAGCCTGGGCAAGTCTCGCCCAGGGCAGAGCAGCCTCGCGCAAGGCACTTGACTGGATCCGGCCTCTGAGCAGAGCTGGAGCTCTGCCGTCCTGGAGGCACACTCGGCTCGGCCCAAGCAGGGCTTGCAGCTGCACGCGGCTTGGCTCCCTCGACTCTTCCCAAGGAGGCTCGCTTCCAAGCGGACCGTGCACTTGGGCTTCCAGGCAGGGACGCCCCGCGCCTCCTGCAGGTCTTGGCACAGGGCTGCTTCCCCTGAGCGGAGGCTGTGGGCGGCAGCCCAGACACGCAGGGGCAGGCCCCAACCACCTGCCCACGTCTCTGCTGGTGGGGAGAGCACTAGGGAAATGACGTCTGTCAGGCACCTTCTGGGCGCTCACGGAGTCAGCCTCCGGGTGTGTGGGGCTGCAGACCACAGCCGGGGGCCCTGGGGAAGCCTGGTGCTCTCCGTGCTGTGCTGAGTCTGGGCGGCCAAGCGACCGCTGGAGGAGCCCTGCACTTGCCATTCCTTCCCTATGACAGAGCTCTCACGGCTGGAGGGCTTGGCAGCGTGCACCCCACCGGCCCCTAAGCCCTCCGCAAGGACGCCTGGGGACTAGGTGCAAAGGCAAGGCAGAGTGGAGCTGAGGCCAGGAAGGCGCCAGGAGCGTCTGCCTGTCTGGCGCAGCCTGCTCCTTCCCGGGCAGGAAGCCTAGCAGCGAGGCAAGTCTGGGCAAGGCTCGCCCAGGGCAGAGCAGCCTCACGCCAGCCACTCTGCCAGATCGGGCCTCTGAGCAGAGCTGGAGCTCTGCCGTACTGGAGGCTCACTGGGCTCCGCCCAAGGAGTGAGTGCAGACGCACGCAGCTGGGCTGCCTCCTCTTCTCCCGAGGAGGCTCGCTTCCCGCATGCTGTGCACTAGGCTTCCAGGCGGGGCGCCCCGCGCCCCCTACAGGTCTTGGCTCAGGGGCTGCTTCCCTGGAGCTGGGGCTGCCGGCGGGAGCCCAGACACGCAGGGGCAGGCCCCACCACCTGCACACGTCTCTGCTGGGGAGCAGAGCGCTAGGGACATGACGTCTGTCAGGCACCTTCTGGGCGCCCACGGAGTCAGCCTCCGGGAGTGTGGGGCTGCAGACCACAGCCAGGGGACCTGGGAGCCTTGTGCTCTCCGTGCGGCGCTGAGTCTGGGCGGCCAAGCAACCGCTGGTGGAGCCCTGCACTTGCCCTCCCCTCCCCTCTACGAGAGGCCTCACTGCTGGAGGGCTTGGCAGTGTGCAAGCCACCGGCTCCTAAGCCTTCCCCAAGGACGCCCGGGGCCTAGATGCAAAGGCAAGGCAGGAGTGGAGCTGAGGCCAGGAAGGCGCCAGGGGCCTCTCCCAGCATCGCACAGCCTGCTCCTTCCCGGGCAGCAAGCCTAGCAGCGAGGCAAGCCTGGGCAAGTCTCGCCCAGGGCAGAGCAGCCTCGCGCAAGGCACTTGACTGGATCCGGCCTCTGAGCAGAGCTGGAGCTCTGCCGTCCTGGAGGCACACTCGGCTCGGCCCAAGCAGGGCTTGCAGCTGCACGCGGCTTGGCTCCCTCGACTCTTCCCAAGGAGGCTCGCTTCCAAGCGGACCGTGCACTTGGCTTCCAGGCAGGGACGCCCCGCGCCTCCTGCAGTCTTGGCACAGGGGCTGCTTCCCCTGAGCGGAGGCTGTGGGCGGCAGCCCAGACACGCAGGGGCAGGCCCCAACCACCTGCCCACGTCTCTGCTGGTGGGGAGAGCACTAGGGAAATGACGTCTGTCAGGCACCTTCTGGGCGCTCACGGAGTCAGCCTCCGGGTGTGTGGGGCTGCAGACCACAGCCGGGGGCCCTGGGGAAGCCTGGTGCTCTCCGTGCTGTGCTGAGTCTGGGCGGCCAAGCGACCGCTGGAGGAGCCCTGCACTTGCCATTCCCTTCCCTATGACAGAGCTCTCACGGCTGGAGGGCTTGGCAGCGTGCACCCCACCGGCCCCTAAGCCCTCCGCAAGGACGCCTGGGGACTAGGTGCAAAGGCAAGGCAGGAGTGGAGCTGAGGCCAGGAAGGCGCCAGGAGCGTCTGCCTGTCTGGCGCAGCCTGCTCCTTCCCGGGCAGGAAGCCTAGCAGCGAGGCAAGTCTGGGCAAGGCTCGCCCAGGGCAGAGCAGCCTCACGCCAGCCACTCTGCCAGATCGGGCCTCTGAGCAGAGCTGGAGCTCTGCCGTACTGGAGGCTCACTGGGCTCCGCCCAAGGAGTGAGTGCAGACGCACGCAGCTGGGCTGCCTCCTCTTCTCCCGAGGAGGCTCGCTTCCCGCATGCTGTGCACTAGGCTTCCAGGCGGGGGCGCCCCGCGCCCCCTACAGGTCTTGGCTCAGGGGCTGCTTCCCTGGAGCTGGGGCTGCCGGCGGGAGCCCAGACACGCAGGGGCAGGCCCCACCACCTGCACACGTCTCTGCTGGGGAGCAGAGCGCTAGGGACATGACGTCTGTCAGGCACCTTCTGGGCGCCCACGGAGTCAGCCTCCGGGAGTGTGGGGCTGCAGACCACAGCCAGGGGACCTGGGAGCCTTGTGCTCTCCGTGCGGCGCTGAGTCTGGCGGCAAGCAACCGCTGGTGGAGCCCTGCACTTGCCCTCCCCTCCCCTCTACG